>NC_071286.1:47482776-47752338 GCF_943735745.2 Anopheles bellator
CGCCAGGAACGGGTTTCGAACTTTCTTTTCAGCCTTCGGTCGGCTCTCGGAGTGGCTGCCACCGCGGAACGTGATGGTGCGAAAATTGGCCGATTGACATCGAACGCCACTTAGGCGCACCGGCGACTCCCGAACCCGCCTAGGAGCATGCTGCCCGCGCTCAAGGATCAATCCCGCGGCAATCCTGTCGAATCATTGTCCTTGCGCTGTCGATGCTGGTTTATTGATTTTTTTTTCTCGCATAAATATGCAGCGGACCATGGCCCGCAGAAGAATGGAAGTGATGGAGGTGTACGCAAAAATATGCTTCCATTGGTACTGAGTTTCATGCTCGACAATAGAGAAAGTTTGTAGTAAAAAAAGGAAACGATTTCAGTGTGGACGTTTCAAGCTGAGAACAATAGTTGGACCAATGGGTCAGTCAAACAAGCCACATCATCCCTTTGCTAAGGATGTTTTAAACTTCTCAACAATCAATCGGGGCCTTGAGGGAAGCCATGCGTCAGCCGAAAAAGGTTTATTAATGATCGTACACTTACTTACTGTTGTGCTACTTCGACAAACTCGACATCTTTGTCAGGGGGGGGTTTATTATTTGGGAACTTTATTGCTCCCAAGAGAAACACGTATTAGCGGTACAGAAAAGGAAAACATGCCTTTGTGATACTTATTTTCTTTTTTGTGAACCTTAAAGAACGTGTTGGATCGTGTCTATTAACACTACTCCTTCCAGTTTTGTCATCTAAATTAACGTAAAACACATGCATCGTGAAAGATGCAGGATGCAAATAATTCTTTTAGATAATTTTAATATGTTAAATCAATCAAATTTCGTCCAAATCTCACCACTGACAACTGAAGGCTGCGTCCTTAACTTGCCTTAGAAACTATTAGCAGCTTCATTTGTCTTAATCCTGGATGTACTAGTTAAAACCATTGGGTTACTGTTTTAGATGTTGATAGCAGCGTTCTAACCATTTCTTCGATTTGATATGACCGTTATTGTTATCATGTGACTTTAAACTTCAGAAAAATGTAAATGTCGCTCCGCAAAAGTGAAGCCTGCTGAAGCTAGCCCATCCACTCAAAAGTTGAATCGTTTCGTTCAAAAGAAAATGCTCTATGGTTTGGTGGCAGCAACAGCAATCAACAACAAATGATTTATTTAAACAATGCATTCATGGAAAAGGACCAGAATCGCTTCAAAGGCAGACCTAGGCCAAAATTAGCACCGTTTTGTTTCAGTGGCACATGCAGTTGCAGAGTACAACCTTGGCTGATTTCGACGACGTCGAAAAATGGTTCGACGAATGGTTTTCAAGAAAAAAAAATAAGGGAATCCACAATTTGCCAGCACAATTTATGGCATCAAATGGTGATTACTTCTAATAATGTGTTTGCTCCATCAAAAAAAACCTTAAAATTTCATCTTATAAACCGGTAATCGATGGTGTTAAAAAGTATATATTTGAATTTTAACACACAGCTTTGAAGGGGTTAACGAGATCTTCATTCAGACTACAGTCTGTCAATACACAATGTGGCACAATATGAGTAAATAATATATACATAAAATAAAACAAAGGTAACAGAAACAAAAGATAAATAAACAAGTATGAAAACGTTAATACATCAAACACACATCAAACAAAACAAAACAAAAAAACAAAAAAATACATCATACATCAAACTGAAAGACAAGTTGATAATTAATAATTAATATGCATTCGCTGTTTAAAGACGTAGTCTTGACGAAAAGCACGAAGCCAATGGATGCTAAAGCGATTATTACAATTAAAGTGATACTATCGTGTGACACTCTTCCAGCCTTTGTGCCTATTTAAAAGAAATCTGTCTTCATTCATCACGGCGCACGGTGAAAGGAGCCACCGGAGCCTACAAAGCAAATACGCCGAAGGCGCAACGCGCCAGACGCCCGTCCTAGGGATGCTTCGGCAAACATGTCGCTTTGTAATTAAAGAAGGCATTCTTCAGCGGGTCGCTTGCGTAGTCGGGTCACTTTTAATTTGCTAGCCGTGTACGGTTCCGGCAACCAATTACCCCAAATCCGAATCCTAGAATCCGATGGGACCGTATGCTGCCGTTCGGGCCAGCGGTCGGGTCGATCAAACACTTCGAAGTGCCAAACAGGACACTAAAACCTACAATCATTTGCTCGGTGGGAAGGGTCATTAGGGCCAAAGGGCAGGACACAGGGAACGGCTGTTTTGTGGCCAAAGTCGCACAAGAAGCGCAAAACAAGATAAATGAAAACAAAACTGATCGCAGCCCCAGGAAGTCCTGCCACGCCGGCTGCCGAGAGGATGAAAGTTGCGCCGGCAGGACCCTCCGAGTGCCCTTTGATCTCCGAGGGACCTCCGAGGGCCGCTGCCGAACAGCGGGACGACGATCGATCCCCTATCATTAGCCCGTTGGCCGCTGCGTTGTGTGAATCCTGACACTTTTGAGTGGCTGCGGTCAAGCACCTTATGCCGTCATAAGATTAATCTAATCGCACCTAGCGAACCCAAAGAAGCCGCCAGGTCCTTGGTGCAGAGCCAGGTAAGCGATCGTTTGTTCTCTGCCGACCTCTCCGGCCGCACCCCGCCAGAAGCCATCGATCATCGATCGAGGCGTGAAGTAAACAACCTGCGCGGAGTTATGTTGCGCGCGCCGACAAGTATGTTGCAAGTCCCAGATCTGGACTGGATCCGCTGAGAACGACCAGTAACGGATAATTATCGCCCCTTGCTTCCATCGCTATCAGTGTCACTTTCTGTAAACGTGTCACTCCGCGACGGATCCGCGGCCAACTCGTCGTGGGAGGACCGGCCAACGGTTGGGCGTTAATGGCATTAGTGGTGGAGAGATAATTGGCCATGCCCGAGGGTCGCTATCGCTGTACGCTAATTGCACAAACATAACAGAATAAGTAATTAAATTTCCATCGACTCCCGAAACGTGCGCTACGTGCGTGCTACTCGGCCACATCGTTTGTAACGGAGAGGTTTGCTCAGTGGCCGTTTCCCCTTCGAAAATCCTGGAACCACCCACTCACCAAAGGTTCATTCGGTGGCCGCAAGGGAATTAATGCAAGCCGGCCCGACCAGAGACAACCAATAGTTGTGGCCGAAATCAATTACCTCGTTGGTGTTGGGTGTAATTCGCACGTGCATTGTCCATACAAATTTGTTTGGTATTTGAAAGAGTTTCCATTATCCTTTTAAAATATTCGTTGAAATTCGGACCGCTTCGTTGGTGGAATTCCCTGCGGAAATCAGCGTTTAACATGATACAAAATTCAACATTGCAGCCGATGCAATGGCATCAAAATGATGAGCTCTGTCTTATAAGCCAGTTTTCGCATTCAGCGGTCTCGTTCTCACGTTCGCCATTCGTCGTAACCGGTTCATCGCCGTCATGCTGTCTAACATGCAATGCCGAGCCATTGCTCGTAGTGTTTTCATTCGCCTTCCCCAACTGAAAACATCGTTGCTGTTTCGCGCTTTTCTCGCGTTAAATGGCGAACATCATCATCCGCTTTGCTACACGCGACAACGAGGAATCGTACTGGTCCCGAATTTGCTGCCACTAAAAATTTTGCTTTGCTGCCACTAAACTAATACTAAAACTCGAGGGACTAGTACTGAAAATAGTTGTCGAGAACGACGGCGAAGAAACCAAAACAATGACGATTTTCATCCCAACCGATCGCGCGGTCGGTGTTGAGCTAACTAGTCCTCTGACCAGCATGTCTCTTTATGGAAAATCACTCATTATTTTTTTTAAATAAGTTTTCATTTGAGTTTGCGTAAAACCACTCATCGCGAACGAGTTTCTTTGCGTTTTTCGGCCATTTGACCGTTTGTTCAACGCCATCTGCCTTCCATAACATATGCTTCTTCCTTCACCGCACTCGAAACCAACTGAGTGACTCCATTTTTGAGCCATTTCTTCCCACTCTCGACAGGATCTGGTACGATCAGTTCGACGTGATTAGCGACAGGCCAGCGCCGGGAACTCAAAAAAGCGTTCGCTTGCTTCTTCGCGGCAACTACGCGACCCAAGAAGTTTCCTTTAGGTTGGCCGCACTCGTAGGCAAACCGAAACGGCAGCATTCCGATGGCCAATCGTGCCCGGCAGGAGTTAATGAGTTGGTAAGCCGCGCACAAGCTGATAACAGCCATTAGCATAACGAACTCGCCAACCTCGCCGGACCAACCAACGGGAGCTCGTTGTGACCTCAGCTGCCGCAGCATTTCTCCGTTTTGCTCCACACCCCGGCGGAGGGAACCGGGAGATAGCAGGATCGCTTCGCCCTCCCGGCTGCCCCGTGAAAATTGCTTGCAACGGGAAAAAGAAACTAGCCGTCCCCGTCGATCGCCCGTTTACCGACGCGGTCGCGCCGTTCCGTGGTGACGTTTCGCTATGGCTCGCCTAAGGGCCAAGTTGGCTTCAACTTGCTTTCGGCAACGACGACGCGTAGGGAGCTCATTATCGGTAATTTAGATCTTCCTGTGGCCAGTTACTGGCGCGCTGGGTTCTCGTTTTGTGTCAGGGTCCTTTTTCGTAGATCGTGGGCCGATCCAGCCACTCAAGCCTCAACGCAACCGGAGCGACGATCTCTAACTTAATAAAGGCTAAACACATATAATTTTCCTTCGACTGTGTGTTGTCGTCCGATTAGTGCCCATGGTAGGAAAAATGGCGTAGTCTCGCCTTCTGCTACTAGCATAGGACATAGGCGAACATGCGATAAAACTGTAGTACGAGAGGTATTCAACTCTTGCGTTTGTTTGGAAAGTTTGCTCTGCTTGTGTTCAGATCCGTTAACTTTTAAGTGACACTTGTTGATTCAAATCAAAGGTCTTTATGCGATGTTTTGCACATTGTGTTACTGCGACGCATTGTACGAGAAACAAAGAATATAAATTGTTTTAACCAGAAAATAGTGTTCTATTGTTGTATTTCTGTCTGTACTATACGTGTAAAGTTTTGCCTTTGATTTAACTTAAAAGACAAAATTCCAAAATTCAACATGGTGTTGAATACTTGGTTCTAATGTATACTACAGGACGTTTCATTAACGATGCATGATTTCATTTGGTTGGAAAAAAAAAACGGTTGGAAAACAAATATTTCTCAATGGTTGCACATTTGTTTGAAAGGTTAGTTTAGTTCGTTGGTCGCTTGCTGTTCAGTCTGGAGGATGCTCAGTGTCATTTGTAAAAGTACGGTATATACTACAGGTTCGATCGGTTGATAACGTGTCCCGTAGGATTCGCCGCATTAACGACGAATAACCGGACTGAACTCAGTTTAACTTAGGACAGTTCGCGCACCGACGGAGCGCAAACCGTTTCTGACACCACCTTTAAGTCGATGCTTAACGGAAGACACAGGTGACAGTAACGAGGACGAAACATTTACCATGACGACATGAATGCAAAAACATCGCGACACTGATCGAGGGACATATTAAAGTCAAGAAGCGACGAGTAATACGTACGACATAGAGAAAGCAATGTGTCGTTATGCCCGGTGAGGGATGACCGCGCATCAATTCTGAGTTCAAGGTTAGGTCGTTCGTAGCCAAAGTAGAAGGCAGCGCGCTTTATAATTCGGTAGTCGATCAGCTAAGTCTAAGAACGGCTATCCTGGTGAGCTTGCGTTGTATAGTCGCACACTCGTACTCTGAACTCATGCGTACTCAAAAATATAAAAAATAAAAAAAATATTTACTGGTCTTTTGCTATAATAGTTTTGAATATTTGGCATTCGCTATAATTTTCATCAACGCTTTATAGCAATAAAATACCAATGCTATAAACTGAGCTTTTTTGACAATCGTCCGTTTTAGCATCCGTTTTTGCTGTTTTAGGCAGTCCGTCGGACGATAAAACGGACACAGTTGCTCCTTGGGATGGTTTGCTTCAAATCTGAACTATTTTCAATGCTCAAATATGTTTTCACAAGAACAAACTTTCCAATATTCAATAAATGATCAACAATCAATAAACTATATTTTACAATTATGAACAACACCGTAATCATTGTTCTATGACCACCAGTGTAGTCGCAGGGAAAGCTTACTCACAAACCGGTTGAAATATTGCATTCATTTGGTTTCAACGAAATGAAATATTCCTTACGCCGAAACCACTTGAAATCTTTCACCTTACTCAAAAGCTCTGAAAAAGCTTCAAATTTCATTTAAATTTAAATTTTGTTTGATGTGTAACGCGGTTATTTGCACATTTTTGCGCTATCTCTTTTGATTTATTGATATCAAAAGGAGTAGAGTAGAAGTAGGAGTCATTAACTATTTGTCGTTGGTAGCGAAACATCGCGCAAGAATCAAGAAAACAAGAGAGAAACCTTGAATGATCGACATTACTCTGTATTGACGGTTTGTAGACAATTGTGGTAGAAAGTTGAGCTTCAAAAATGAAGTTCTTGTACTTAGTTTTTAATAGTCTTAGACGAACAGTTTTGAGAAATAACAAAAACAAAAACTATGTCTATCCAATGCCAAAACTGGGCCAATGTATCCTCTGGCGAAACAGTTACAGAAAGAGAGACAGCTGCGTACTAGGGCAAGTGATTAGTTTTAATTTTCGGATGAAGTGCGACTTATAGAAAACATATTGGCGCTGTCATTTCTCGCATCAATACATTTTTATATTTTAAATTACAATTATCATCATCACTTACAATGTTAGGTTACAATCCTTTCTCACACGTTATCTACTTTGTAAACTTTCACTATCGCACCATTCAATGTGCTAATCTAAAATACTAAAAATACGGATTTTTTTACCTCTTGCTACGCACCGGTTTATCAAACATGCCACCGCACTCCTATCGCTGACTCAGTGCTGTTCGAAATAGTTTCAATCACTTTCAGATCGCGGGCACTCAATGTGAGTGAACATACTTCTCTCGCCTGGCTCTTACAAGCATTGTTCTACACAAAACACATAGAAATCAAAATTTCCGAACGCCAATAATGCCGGCCACACACATCGTTTTTCGAGCTGACCCGCTGGAACATCATTACATCTCAATAGTTCTTCGTCCTTACTGTCCGACAGGAATATCATCGATTATCTCTGTGTGTTTTTGTCGTTCCACTTATTTGCTGACGGTTTCTGATCATTTTCTTAGCTAATAGCGGGGAATGAAAAACTGCTCATTATTTCGTTTCAGGCGATGAAAGCATTTGTAAAAGCGGTGCCGCGAGCTAGGCTAGCCTAAACTAGGAAGATGTTTCGTTTACAGGTTAGACCTCGGGTCATTGGAAATCGAATGGGGCTTTTAACGGTTCGACTTTTGCTCGCACCAATCAACCACCGCTCTTCGCACCGATTTTCCAACTCGGGCCAGCTTCTTGATTCGCTGATGTAGCAGTGAGTGAGTTTTTCGGTGTCTGCAGTTTGAAACGGTTTGTGCAGGTTGTGCGTCAAGTGGTCGCGATCCTACAAAAGTCCACGGATTCTCTAGTCTGTCCACTTTCCTCTGTCCAGCACTCGACGTTTTGAAATCAATCTCGTTGGGGGGCTGTGCGGAAGTAAGCACGTGGCGCGTTCTCCTGCATCTCTACTGCGCCCGCTCTAATCGACAAGGCTTTCGTCATAATCTAAATGATTGTAGCTAAAAGACAGTCTACATGCTACTCGTACTCTCTGCGTTTCCCAGTTTCGTTCCGCTACCAGCACAATGCCGCGATCCGTTCCGTGTGCTTATCTCTCATTCCCGTTAACATATTCACGTAGCTGTCTCTTTTTTTGTCGTCTTCCCGCCTAAAAGCCTTCATCTCTATACGTGCGTGTGTGCCAGAGTGATGGTGTGTCAGTCTTCTTCTAGTATTCTCTAGGCAAAAATGAGCGGTAGTTGCGATGGGAAAAAGAAACTGGAATAGATCAAAACTCAGATGTCCTTTCTTGGTGAAATATTACTAGAATCCGCGTGAGCCTTTCGTTTGTCTGTTCAATTTCAATTAAACATCGAGAACCGGAAAGCGTTTCTTCCCTGTAGTGTGGTGATCGAACTTTGGAATGCCAGTTGGATACAGAAATAAAAATCATCCGAGGACAGGAATAAAAGTTATCGGAGCGAAAAGGTGTTGCACGCTCTTTCACGATACTCGTGCCTGTCAAATTTGTCGTTCAAAACTTCGCACCTTTGAATGCTATCTGCTCACATACATCCTCCATACAAGTCCTTTGCAAATTACCTCCGCAAAATGCCGCTCGTGAAAAGGTCTGTGGAATTTGAGAATCACTGTAACAGTGAGTTGGTGATGTTGAGTTCGCAGATTTTCAGACCACCTTCACTGTATACTGAACACACACACAGTGCGGCACCGTCCGTAGGCTATAATTTTCTCTAATACCATTTTTGGTCGACCCAAGAATAAAAATCAATAAATTAAATTAGTTTAAGCTTCTCGTTGGCCGATAGCCAAGGTTCGAACGACAGATAATCGACAATAAACCAAACGTCTGCAACTGGTTCTTGCAATTCTAACCAAACGGTTGTGCCCGATGCAGTCTATCGTGACCGATCAAGATCAAGTATTCTGCTCGGTAGGAATGGAAATCTAAATGGAGAGAAAGCTCATCTTATGTTGCTGTCCGTTCACTAGTTTGTTATCAGCTCATGTCAGAGGCGCGCATTCCTAATACTTTACAGTCCCCCTCTCGTTTGGCTGACCCGAAATCAGTGTTTAGAGCTCAGTACACGTAGATCGTCTTCAGCTGTGGTTTGAGTTCTGGCGGTATGGCTGGGGCCGGTTCGTGCGTTTTTCGTGACACCAGTCGTTTGAATCGACCGGACAGCTGACGCTTTAGTCCCTTGAGGCCGGTCTTCTCGTTATGTACTAACGCATCCTGCAAGAAAAGAAAAACGAAAACAGACTGATTAGCCTAATGCATCTTCGTACGCAGCCACACTGGCTGCTATTGGAGAGGGAACGCAGCCCATCAAACGAGCATCGAAGTCTGTGTTTTTCTCGCTTTGAACCAGCCAACCAGCAGACCTCGAATTTCGCGGTATGAAACTTCCTACACCATTCTTCAAACATTATGATCATTGAGAGTTCTTTTCTCTAGTAAGTTCGTTTCCCTTGTGGAACAAATCAGGACAACATTTTGGTAGGGTCACTCGCTAGGACGACCGGTGGCAGCTGCGAGCCCATCCTCTCAGCACCATTGGAAAAGTGGCAACGAACTATCGCAGCAAGGCAAAGCAGGCACAGAACGCTGGGAAGCGATAAACCTGCTGCCGTAGGGCGCAAGGGACAGACAGCCTTCAACCGATGAACGGTCGAGCTGGGCGGGTTCAAGGCCCCTCGAACAATTTATTGGCGGAGTTTTTGCTGCTCCTTCCGTCTCTCGGTTGCGGTTAGCCAAGCGAAGCGAAACTGGCTGGGCGGCTCGTCTTGGCGTCGGGAAAAAGGACAGGGAAAATAAAGAAAGAAAAGGATCTGTCCTCACCTGACTGCTGGCGTTGTAGATGTTCGGCTGCGGTGGTAACGGTGGAAAGACCCACACAGTCGACGGGCTCTGTCGGAAGGCTATCGGCGTCGGGACGGAGTAGCCCGTTTCCGGAGTGCTGCCGCCGTTCTGGTGGCCGTGATGCTGATTACTGCCGCTATGGGTATGATGCGACTGCTGCTGCAGATGGCTAGTCCCGTTTTGATGTTGCTGCTGCTGCTGTTGTTGGTGGTGGTTGTGATGGTGGTGTGGTGGCGCTTCGACATTATTCGCCGTCACCGTCGACGATTCTTCCCGCTTTCTCAGCTTACTGCGGACGAGACGCATCGTCATTAGCGTACCGTTGCTCCCAACCATCTTCTTGAATATTTTTAAACGTGGCACGTCGATTCGTCCTTTGTGTGGCGCAAGGAGGAACAAAAGTTCGGCTCAACTGGCAGAGTATTCTTCACTATCTAACTATCTATACAACCCACGCGTGGAGCGACTATCACAGATACTTCACTTGGGCGCGCTTGTGAACCGTCACCGATTTTGTGCGGGACTGCGGGTATGATGGGTAAGCTGCAAAGCTTGAGGCAGCATTTAAGATTCTTTCGCGGTTTTCGTGCGCAATATCACATCCCACTCATCTACAGTGCGTTCTGTAGGATCTGTCGGTTGACTTCAGTTTAGTTGAGTCCCCCACCAAAGTTCACTAGGTTTGCGGTCTCCCAAACCACCGGCTGGCAGAGGTTCAGTTAAGGCTCGAGGCTAAAGAGCGATGATGCTACACCTTTGGGCAATCGACACGGCGAACCCAAGAGAAAACTCATCAAATTCACGCACGCACGGTCAGTCCACACTTCTCTACCGCCTTCGTGCGTTTTTCGTGATAAAACACGCTCGCAGAGCACTCGCACGGCGCACTGTCCACCAAACTGCTCGGCGGAGGCCCTTTTGTACAGCCACAACGCACCCGCTTCTTTCGTGGTGAACTCTGTTCGGGATGTTCGCCTTCACGCGTTCGGGGCTAGCGAAGGGCGCACACGCGATGGCTCTCTCTGTGGCAACCCTCGGACTCGACTTTCGATCCGTTACCAACACGCGCCTGAGCACTGATAACCGCACCGCGTTTTTCGCTTCAACTCGTTGTTGCAGA
Organism: Anopheles bellator; assembly: GCF_943735745.2. Lineage (NCBI taxonomy): Eukaryota > Metazoa > Arthropoda > Insecta > Diptera > Culicidae > Anopheles > Anopheles bellator. The sequence continues at coordinate 47,493,415 of NC_071286.1, forward strand.
CCTTCACAGCCTACTACACACCCTTTCGCTTCAAGTCGACGAGACAGTAACCAAAACCGTTTGTGTCGTTCTGAACAGCAGGTCTCGTATCGGACGGGCTAACTTCCTGCGCTCTCTCTCGGTTGACTGCTAGATGCCGCGGTTCGTACCCGACTTGCTTCGGTTCGGCGTCGGGTGTTCGGCTTTATATCGCGGCGCCCGCGAGATGCGCGATAATGCAAACCAAATAACCCACGGCTCAACCACACACCGTTACAACCCGGACTTCACACGCATACGCCCGACGTGTGGCGGGCAAAACAAATCGAACTACACCACACGCACACACATTGGCCATGCCGAGACAGGCGCAATTTTGACGTCACTCCGTCGCGCCGAGGGAGAGTGACCAAATCGAAAACAGTTCGCGCAGTAACCGAAACGTCACCACAACCCGCGGGAAACGGGCCGATAAAGCCTGTCGATTGGCCGGCACAGATAAACGGAACGGAAACGCAGTGGAACTTTCCACATGTGTGCGGGCACGGTGCGTGCGCATGGCGCTTGTCGGGGAAGGTCCGGCACGAAGGTTCCCGCCAGAGCCAGTGAATGACTGGCACCTCTTCCCCGTTAGACCCCCCGCACCACCCCACAGGTAAACTGAGTCACAAAAACTTCAACAATATCTAGGAAACGGTGGCATGCGCTAGCCACGGGCACATCAGATATAACTGGTGTTGAGCAGATTGCACCGCAGCGCGCGGGTCGACAGTATCAGTACCTCTTGTTGCATCCCAAACAACGTTTTCCACCAGAGAGTGTGGCGAACCCACACACACAGGCCCAAGGGAAAGGAGGTGGCCGCCGGTTCAGCGAGCAAAGGACAAAGCGGGTCGATTTCGAACATTAATCGATACGAAATTCAAGGATGGATCGAACCGGTTATTAGCGAGGGCGCGGGTCTCTTCCCGGTTCTCGTGGGTCACTCCCGGCAAATGCAAATGGGTTATGTGTACGAGCAGCGAATCGGCCGATGCACCCACGAGGCCTTCAGCTTTCAGACCCAGACCAGGCGCCTAGAGGCGCCCACCGGCTGCTTGTCAAAGAAACAGGGTAATTGAGGTCTACACCTCCAGACGACTCTATTATCTCATGTGATCGCACTTAGAAAGTCGATGTGGGCTTTTTTGTTGTTCCATCCTCGTCTTTGTTTAATTGAGTCTATTTTTGCAGGGTTTCGGACGACAAACTCACGGACGATCAACTCACATCCCAGTAAGATATCAATCACTTGCGGTTATAGTAAAGCAGCAGTCGGGACCATAAACGACCACCATACCATGCACAATCAGCATGTTTTATCGTTCCAACTATCGTTTGGCCGACTTCCGGGACAACATCCAGCAATCAGCAGATGGTTGCGTGGTCGCGCACCATCAATTGGAAACCGGCCGCTGTTGAGTCATGTTCGTGGTGTGACCGAATGATGTCTAGGCAAAGAGATCTGGATGATACGCTCTCGGAGAAATGATATCATTTCCAGTATGTGGTCAACGGTAGTAGAGAGGGCTTGCCGTAACTTGTTTGGAAAAGTCCAGCAGAGGAACATTTTTATGGGACTTTCCAGGTAACCCCCGTAATGGTCGTTAATCAAAGTTCGCCCCTCTACTGCACGTCTACAGTCGTCGTGGCGCTGAAATTGATTTTACCAACAAAATTCCCAGACCAATCAATCTGCTGTCAAGCAATAGGTGCTTCGAAGGCGGAAGGAGCCACACGGCTGCCATGGTCGTCGTGCTGAAGCGGCGCCGCAGTGGCAGTTTTAGTTCTAATTTGCATAGCAAACATCGATGACAGTGCATTGCACCGTCACACCACGTCACAGTTTACTGCAGCCCTGGCCCAGGCCGTGCACCCCGTCCGTTTGCATGTATTACTTTGCAACGAAGATTTCTCGAACTACATGTTCATTCTGCAGTTGTTACCTCAACTACTTGCTGCTTACCTCAATCCATCTGCTAATAGCGCTAAGTCCTTCCCGTATCGGTTTCGAGGTGGTCATGTAAGAACTTCATAGTAATACCTTCAATTTCGCACCAAGGTGAGGTTCATTCATGGAACCCCCTTGGCATCCGGTCTGGGTTAACGATAAGAATGTTATGGTCGCTCAGGCGATGACGACAGCGTGTTCGCCGAACGGCGTCGTCACAGAATAACGCAGTTGATTCGCCGAGCCCAAGGGTCTATCGTATTGTGTCTTGGCCTGTTTGTCTCGTTCATGGCCGCATTCAGCGCTCTCCTCCGTATCGCTCGCTCAGACCATGCAAACAAACGCCCCATTGGAAAACAACCTTCAAAACATGTTTTTGTCGCAAAAATGCATGCTTTTTCTAGGAATTTAGTCGGTAGATTGGACAGCATCATCTTTTTTAATTTACGATTCGGACCATTCGCATATCGCACCAATCGCCATGTGTTCTCCTCCAGCATGTGGGCCAGTGTGAGAACGGATCGGGTTTAATTGTTTAAAATCGCTTCCAAACCGTGCACAAAACGCGGGGCAAGGACATATGATTAAAATGATTCTCAATTACATATGCGTCAGCCAATCAGGATCGTTTTGGGATCGCAATGTGAATGAATACGACGAGAATGAAAGTATTCAAAAAAGTATCGTAAAACGTTTGTTAAAACATATGTTTTGTGAACACTTTCTTGAGCATTTTTTTTTTTTTTTGAACAATAGTTAATCGAATCTCCCATTTCTTCGACAACTGTTCTTAAGCATCGCAAACATCTTCCGATGGTGGCCGGCTAATAAATCCTACAAACAACACTAGTTCGTCTTTCGTGAGAACGTAATTTGATGCAGCTTCGTGATCAAACCATTCCACATCTGTAGGATCGCCCATCTGTTCCCCTCGTCTCTTGGGTCGGTAAGCTGTTTTGTTGCTCCCTTGTTTGAGATCCGGCCTCCCAGCGGTGGTGGCAAGAAGCAGGACAAACAACAACAATTTTATCAGCAACTTTAGTAAAAAACAAACAACTATTGCGAACGGTTGTCGCAGGGACGGCCAGCCGACTAGCAACACAAAATTTTCTGGAGGCACGGCCCCTACACGCAATGTGACTGACGTCAAGCGTTTTGCACTGTTAGGCACGATTTCTTGGTGTGTTAATCACTGATCAATGTTAGTTCTTCGGAATAACTGCGTGAAACAACACCATGCCAAATGAAGCGTCGGGCGCCCAGCAGGAAGAATCGATACTCTTTTTTTTGTCCTTCATCGATTGTTTCCCATTATAGCAGGCACGATCCATGCTCCTCGCTCGTGAACGGCTTATGTGCGTGGCGCTAATCTCGATTTAGCATCTGATATTTAAAAAATCCAATATTGAACACCAACAGACCGGTACAATGAGAAGCTATTTTTATCAAATGTTAGTCCTAATGCATTCATCGGTAATCTTTTCACAGGAACTATGAGTCAAGTACTCTGCTGGAAATGGCAAGATGCCAAAGTCTGGAAAGATCAATCTCAGTGCTTGTCGTGCATATCGCTGATACATGTAGCTCATAATCGATCCTACTATTTCAACACAGTGTTATGGCGTGTGATAAGATTCGATTGTTTCAACTGATCGACATTTTCGCATTCGCTTACTGCTTGGCCTGCGTGACATGAACAAAGTTACGCGATGAAGTTGATAGGAAAAAAACGAAAGTTGCCCTAAATTGTTGATGTTAAATACCCATCAAACACTGGGCCGCAAAACGATGAATCACAGGCTGTGATTGAACGATGAAATGAGATCGAACAAATGGAATGGAAGATGGTACACGTCTCTTGTTCGGCTCCGGAGGTGCCTTAAATCATGCTACGCACTAATGAAACGCGAAACTCCTAGCACTAAAACATTACTAAACAAAGAGCGTCTGCGTCGTAATTCTTTGATGAAAGTGATTTTAAGCACGATACACAATTAAACATACTTGAATAACTCTGTTCCCAGGACGTTTATCAGGCCCTTTATCTGCAGAAAAACTAGTCCATGGAAGAAACTTAAAAATATCTCCCTATTCTCCTACGCGGATCTTGTTACTTTGCACTCGTTACGACATCCTGCATTTTTTTTTTTCATCCTTCCGTTTGAACCAACGGGAGGGTATTTTCCATCCATCATAACCTTCTCAGAAATGGGCGGACGGAAGTGTGAGCAATACTAGCGCTTTTATGACTCACATGCAAAAAAGTGCCTTGCCAGCTCGTGCTGCCTTTCTATATTATCGTCCCCATTCATCACCAGTTGGTGGAATCGATGTCAGACTCCGGCATGTTTCAAAACGCCTAGACACCAATTAGCACCTTTGAGGTATCGGCGAAACATAACCTTCGTAGCTGGTGTTCGACGAGTTTCTTTTTGATTGATCACCCGTCGTACGTCGGACGGTGCTCCGAATCATCTTTTTAAATTTATTCGTCGACAGTTCATGATACGGCGACTACGTCCTCGACTCGTTCACAGTGGCCAGAGCTTAAAAGCAGTGCAAACGAAAAACTATTTGTCGTCTGTTCGTGCAGTAACCCCCCTTAAAGAAGAAGTAACCCTTACATTCGTCTGTCGTGGTGTGTGATCATTACCTTTCCATGTAGAGGTACAGGTACACTTCCTCCATCGTGAAGCGGGGTTGTGCTTTGTTTGTTCGCAATTCTGCTGCCACGCGCGATGGATAACCTGAAGAACTCGATCGAAGGCTATATACCTGGCGTCTGGGTACAATCGCTCCTATTGTATGGTATGTAACTCGGCGATACGGCCCTTAATGATTGTCGTTTCCATTTCCCGTGCTAGCAAAGTTACGATTGGCGAACCACCAAGGGCACTTTTTGCCGATCGCCCTGGATCGCGTGGAACATGGGCTGCGTTCCTATAGTTCAAAACATACCGCGCAAAGCTACCACTAACACACGAGCAGAAACAACGGTCGACGTGTAAAGTCAGGCAGCCAAGGCTACAGTTTCGTCGGTGAGGATTGCAGCAGCACCACACGGAACTGAGAGATGATTTGCGCGATCATCCAAGCAGCAGCTGCGCGCACTGATGGTGGAGTGGACACCGCAGGCTCAACCTTGAGTCAGCTGTTCTTCCAGTGCTGATGGTGCTGATGGAGCGGTCTCGGAGGGACCTTCTCGGAGGCTCGAGTCTTCATTGCCAATGTACAAATAGAGGCTTAGCTTCTTAGAGCAACTCCACACGGCAAAGGGCCGTTCGCAGAAAGAAGGTTGACGGATCACTAGACACACGAACTACACTCAGCTTGGCTCTCGTCCGTTGGCTCACAAAAGCAACAGCTCTCAGCTTCCTTGGACTGGCGCGTCTTGCTCGTTGAATCCGTTAAATGCTTGCACCACGTAGACACTGCTTCGCGATCGCCATTATCGATTCAAAAGAAGTGGAACATTGCAGCTACAACTGATGGCAGCAAGCGCTCATTGTAGTATGCACCGCGGACTGTCGGTACTGGGCGTAGTAAAAGCCGTGCTAGTAGTAGTGGTAGCCTCCGCTACATCACGGGCCATACATGGCACACACAGTTGGACACGCTCAGCGGCAGTAGCCACCGAAACAATGGCAAGGCGCCTTGAGTTTGACCAGGTTTTTCTGCCCGTTTGCCGTTCTTTCACAGAGCGCACGAACTGTACTCTCTTTCGCAGCCCTCAGAGCAGCAACGGACAGCTTGCCAACAAAAACTTTCCGTCACCGCGCGGTCGGTCGACCTCGTTAACAAACTTCGGAAATCCCCGACGCCTGCTAGCGGGCTCTGGCTTGCAACAGAGAAATTCGTCTCGGCCTCTGGGCAACTACGGGCACGTTATTCGAGAGCCTTTTTACGGTTTTTCGTTCCGTTTTTTCGTTCACACGCGTCCTTTGATAAGATACTGCTTCACTGCGGCTTCCGTCCGTTCCCTGGCAACAGCTGACATCTGCCTACTCGCTCGCACTCACACACTCCTCGCTCATGCACACAATCTCGTACACGCATTCGCACACGCACATTCAGACATACATGCGCAGATCCACAGAGGTACTTGGCAGTACGCAATGTGTTTTCTGCCGCTCCGTTCAAAGGCACATTTGTTCGGGCACTGATATTCGAACATCGCCGGACGTCTAGTTTTAACCGACCAAAGCTAACCACCGGCCCCGTCCCGTCGCGCCGTTGTCTGCCTTGTCCGGAACTGAGAGATCGCTGCTAGCAGCACCGAGAGAAGGGAGTAACGACCAGCAACCAAGCCCGAGCAACCCGTCGCTGCGGAGTTCCCCATACCTGGCATGCATCAGCCTTCACTGGATGTGCGTGAGTATATAAGCGGTTAAAGCACGCTACGTTTGTGTGTGTGCGATTGGTTGCCACAGCACTCACAACGGCCGCAGACAGAGGTCCCTGTCTGACTCATACCGCGTGGAAGTCCCCTAAGATGAGACGCCAACACCAGGGCCCGCAGCCAGCCAGCCAGCCAGACGGGGTCCGAAAATGCAGGCGGCCGATCCCGATCACTCATGAGCATCCGTAGCAGCAGCAACAGCAGCAGAACCCCTTTGCCCCGGTCAGCTGAGGATGGCGGCCGAGGTTACGCTACACTGGACAACGGGCAGCATAATTACATATCGGGCCCCATGAAAGGGTAACGATCTCGGGAGGAGGCGATCATCGAACCTTTGTATCGGAGAAACGTCCACAATAAGATACACTCTCGTCGCCGGACAAAGGATCGTTACATGAAGAACGATGAACTTGTGTGAGACAGCATAGTTGGCAAAAAAATTGGCGCCTCAAAGGGGAAGCCCACAAATGAGTGTCACAATGGACTAAATGTTTCACAAAATACGCCTAAAACTATCCTATCTTTGAGGCATGCCCTGTAAACGTATGCTCCTAAACGATGTTCTCCGTTGCATCTAATTGATTTTTATTCCGCGTTGACCCTTTTCGATTGCTTTCTAATTTGCTGCGTGTCAAAACATGTTTGTTAATTGGCAACCGACACACCCAACACCATGAACCTGTGTGACCCGTGCGTCAAAACGACAAATTGTTGTGACAATAACTCAATAGATCGTTGTATTGATAGCCAATTGTGCGCTCATTTAAGTCGGCCTACCTCAGAACATTGCTAACGCTGGGTGGTTTGATTTTTTTTTGCTCTCCTCATTGATAACTCCCAATCAGTGGAAACATTCAGAACACACTGTTGTAATTGCGTAAATTGGCGAGGTCCGTGTAGCGGCACGTTGTATTTCATGCGTCAGTTGGTTGTTTCATTTAATCGAAGCCGAGATTCGTGATTTAACGTAGTGGCGGCTTCCGATTGCCTCCGTCCCGGTGCTTCCATCAAAACAAGTTTGTTGTGGTTTTCGGTACACGCTGCCCTGAATGTCTATAGAATAGATATGGCATCTGTGGTATTTCCAACAGTTCAACGGGGTTTTGTGTCCGTCGAGGGATTCCTACGGATCCCACGTTAGGGTTTTCACCACGGAAAATAGTCCCCCCGGGTGGTTTAGATTTTCCCCGCAATCTGAATGGGTGTACAAAAATTCCAAAACAGCAAGCGGGCATAGTATAAGCGTTTTGAAATAGTTACCTTCTCAGTAGATTCTCTGAGCGCACTGAATGTAGAATAGGGGAATAAATTATTTAAAACACCATGGCCAGTCGCAAAATATGGTACACCAATAGCCCTTTGCAAACCCCTTCACTGAATCGCCACCTAAGCAAACTGACGTCATGCGATCAAGCGCACCGAAAGAATGAACACGACATTCTAGCGCAGGCTGCCCGTCTAATGATCGAGGTTGTAGTTGAACGTGGTTTTTTTCTTTTTTGCTTAAATGTGTATGCTGTTCTAAGCAAACAATAGATCGGCTGCACAGCTGTGGAAACGATTAGCCCAGAATGATCAGCTTCATTAGCGAGTTAGCTACAACTTGTGCCGTTTGGCCCATTGCGTCACTCAAAGACGCTAATAACCAAGACCGACTGTCGCGTGTCAAACTCCCGAGGCTGCGGAAATGTGATTCAGTGTACCGTACTGTTCACCCCGAGCCCGTTAAGGTAGCCTGTGGGCCGGATCGGGTTGTACACGCGACTGTTATCGGACACTTCGGACCGCATATCGCCGGATCTGCTAACGGCCACGGAAGATTGTACTCCGACGACCGTCTTCCAGAGAACTGAACTGGGACGGGATCAGCTGAGTTCGCAGTACCCGACCACGCTTTCGACCGTTCATCGACTGGTTGGCTGTCGGCAATACAATCGGACACCGTTCGGGGTTTCACATTACACGAACGCAAACGTCTGGTACATGGTGTCCTTGTACATGGTGACCTTCCTGTACCTCATTTTTTATGGCACTCCCAAACATGTTCAGGAGCATCTAACAACCAGCGCCGTTCACGTTAGCCCAAAATATGTCCGACCCAAGAAAGTTTCGTGTCAGTTTAAGCTTTGGTGCTGCCAATGTATTACACAATGCGAGACTGGGAAAGTTGAGAACTTGTTAGACGCCGACTAAGCGGACTCACAAAGGCTACGCGTGTCGAATGGATACGCACGCGTGCGGTGCTAAGTGGATACGTTAACCGACCTATTGTTTAACCAATAAGAATGGTTTGTTCATCAAATTTGCGTTGAGTACCATTTTAAGGATGCGCAAAAACCCACCCAGCCAAGTGTGATCATTTCGCCCAAGACTATAAAAACGAAAACGGTACCGCGTTTTCGTAAGGCAATGCAAGCCAGGAAAAATGCCGACAAAGGCACGTGCAGGGCCACCGTCAAGTTTCACTCTTCCAAAAGCGTAGTTTGAACGGACATCAACGGACAACTCAAGCGAACAGGTGATCGAACTTTGGCACTCTCGGACTGACAAGGAAGAACAAACATCTTCCGTACGTCCAACAACGGATCATCAAACGACGCCTCAACCGTCAACAATACTGGGCACCGAAACACGACCGCCTCAACGGAGTCATGTGAAGTTATGAATATTAATCAACCGCTAGCTGGTGTATAGTCGCCTATTTTGACAACTTCCACTTCCTTGTGACCTCCACGCGACAGGTCCGTGGGCAGCAGCTAACCCGTTGTGTTCTAAGCTCTTAACATATTTTGAGTTTATCAACAATTTACTTGATCGTGCCGGATCGTAATCTCGCACGGGTAGTGAGTTAAGCTTCAATAAAAATAACTTTATTTTAAGTGCGTTGCTGAAAGCGTGAGGAACTAGAATTTCCTCCGATACGCGCCAATGCGCACATTAAGCCGGGTGCATGTTGTTGATAACAAATCGGGGAAGGATTAACCACAAAGTATACCCTTTTATGCGCAGAAACTAATGGTGTAAAGTACTTCACTAAATACTTCAAGCAGCGATTGCGTCGGCGTGTGCTCGAGCACGAGCCGTCGCATCCGTTAACTAATGGTCGTGGTTCTGTGTTCAACAACCTGTAATAAAAATAATACAAATACCTCGAATAACGACGAACCGGAAAAGTCGGCTCAAGAAGGCTACAAAACACTCGATTCGAGTTTGAGCTGTAAACACACGGTAAAAATAGTCTGTATGGCCCGCGTGCCACAAAAAAGATAAACTTGGAACACAAAACACCTCGAACCAACGAATGTTTCATATTTACAAGAGCAAATGTAAACCCCGGTAGCCTTGTAGTTAAACACCACCTACATGACTCGACGACCAAGGGCAAGAATTGTGACCGACTCCTAGAAACGTCGGTGGACCTACACAGCCTCCGATAGTTTCAGGCAACAATATTGGCTTTCTGGAACAAATCGACGTGTCCGGAGATATTTGGCCACTAGGGCGGATGCGACTTACCTGATCGTAACTGCAACTAAAACTATGATGAGGCCCACGAGGAGCATGGCAATGACGACTCCACATACCATATACAGGACATCGTTGGGAGCATCTGAAACGATAGAGCACGTGAATGTGACGGGGTGAATATCAGGAGCAGCTCTAGAGACTATGATTAGAAAAAGGCGATATATCATCTGCTTGCGGCAATTTAGATTTAGCCACAAACCGACCATCCTGTCAGCACAGCGCCCAGCCAAACTGTCACCAGTAAGTAGCATTGTTTTTTTTGCCGCAAGCCCGTGTAACAGAAGCTTGACTCGGTTGTATCTTTTACATAAGTGCCCTGCGCTTGTACCGCCCAATTACGACCGGTACGGATCGTGCCGAGATCGGCATCGGCCATGAGACGGTATCGCTGCGAACCAGAGCAAACGAAAGTGCACTGACTTTCCGTGTTGCCTTTGCTTTAGAAGAAGCATAGCTTTCGCCTCTACAGCCAAGCGGTCCGTCCCCAAAATTCGCGTTCTATGGGAGTCACCTAAGGCGAGTCATCGTAATCGTCTAGGAAGGCGCTATCGAAGGACTAACCGCATATTTGGTACCCGTTCCCTTTTGACGTCAATCGGATCGTCACGAGTTTCAAAACTGTTATACTCCACAGTTAAAATGTCTCGTAAATCGTAACAACGATGGTTTGACGGCACCCTTCACTCTACGCGACCGGGAGCAATAGGAAGCACAATTTTTAACGTGGGCTGGAAGATATTTATTGACACGTACCAATTCAGCCGGCTGAAACCTTTCCTGGCCGGCTTGCATAATCCTCCCCTCCGATCGGAGACTTTCCGGAATGGACGGCAATAGTCTAACAATTTACACATTTACATAACGCACCGCCAACGCCAACAGAGTTCCTCATAAAACAGAGGCGCACCGTTTCTGATGTTTGCAATTGCAAGTGCGTGGGTACGAGTGGCGTGAAAGTATCGCTCTTGGCTACCGACGTCATTTTGATAGAGAGAGCCGTACAATGGCGGACATTGAACAGAGGAGACCTTGGCGAAATGTTGACACTAAAATTGCCGACACGCAACCGAAAGGTGTGTTCAGGGTTTCGGCCAAAAAAAACCCTCTTTCCCGTGCGATACCCCGAGGTTCACCCAACTGAACTAATCTCCATCCGTATCAGCAAATTTGTTGCGCAAAATCAGGAAAGACAACAAAGTGTAAACAAACACGAACGGCAGGCGCCATGACACACGCAGTGGACATCCGAGTGGAGCATCATTGTCTTCGTTTTCTACGTTTCACCCTACCGGTGGGTAATACCGACGATTACGCAGCGCACTGTTTATTTCGCAAGTGCACGTAAACAAACGCCTGCCATCCGCCACTGGACCCCAGTCTGCTCGACCCGAGAAGGGAAACTGCATCCTGGGGTTGTGCAGAAAGCGAACCAAAAACTTGCACTCTCTTTCGAGTAAGTGTACGCCACGATTTTCATTCATAAATCGAGACACTGCGCAATGGGTGATCGTAGTCTTTGTGCAGTGAAACCAACCACCGAGCTGATCGTGTCGGTACGAGGATGCAAGATCCGGAAGCAAGGACACGACACGTCGACGAGTGAACAACGGGTCTTCCTACGAGTGTCCGTACTTCCCGGTTCGATGCCTGCAGGCGGTGCTGCCTTCGGAGTCTTTAAGCAGTTCGTGGTGCGCCCCAGAAGTCTTGGCCATTTCCTGTGAGACTCAGGGCGGACTAAACACGCGACGAATTGGCATGCAGATGCACACCTGTGAACGTGTCCCAATGGGGTGAGCTGAAGGAGAAAGCGAAGGCCTGCCGTAGAACGCTTGTCTTGGAGTTCTCGGCGCCGCTTGTGACGCACGTAACCGAGCCGCAACATTTTGCGCAGGGCTTCCTCTTCCCTAGGAGGTTACTGGTGACGTGACAAAACCAGAACAAATAGAAACACTAGAACCCGAACACATTGGAGGGTAATCTATGGGGTATGCATGCCTTGGGCGGCTCAGTGGCTTGCAGCGGGCGATGCTAAATTTAATGCCACTACCAAACTAAAATAAATCGTTTACCGCTTGTTCTGCCGCCACAGACAAGTGTGGCACACGAAACAGAGGCCATCCAACAAACTGCAGAGGCTATCCTTCAGTTGTTCAGTTTCGTTTCAAAACGTCGATAAACGATCAAGCACAAGATAGAGCTCAGCAAACTAATTGCGTAGCTCATTAGTGCAAGGGGTACAGTTTTCATCACGTCACCGTCGTTGGACCATCATCCGACCACTACCAGATCCACCGGCGACTGTCAGCAGAACTTTACGACAACGCCGTGTCGGAGATGAGCGGATACACCAAAAATAAATCCTCCAACAAGTTGCGGGCTGGGAAAATGATGACGAAACCTGTGTCGAAAAATCTAAACCCACTCTGTCTGTCTGCCAGTGTCTTTCGCGCGTTCGGTTCTCTCTTCTTGGGGAGGAAAATCTTTGATCAAGACGAACCAGACAGGACTCGGGACGCTTGCTGGCTGGTGCTCCAGCCGTACGCCTAACTTATTTTCGGAACCTTCGCCCCATTTCGCTTGGGAGCCAGCAGCGCGTGCGGCTAACGAGAGTCACACGCGGCATTTTCACCGGAAAAGTTGTACCGCGCGAAACGTGGCGCAAATATTGCCCCATACCGGCTGCTCCAGGTGTGTGTCCTTTCGGTTGGTGGCGGTGGAACTTATTGATTTCCGAGTTCCGTCCGATGGGTGCTGTCGCGGTAACTTTGACGACACCGGGAGACCGGTCGGAGGTGCTACTAAATTGAGGTGGCAGTCCTTAGCAGTGCGACTCTCATTTGAGTGAGTAGAGATTATTGATTTTTTTATTTAACGATTCATTAGGGCAGGAAAGTAGAGTGAAGCATCGCGTGAACTGCAGTGATCACAGTACATGGCGACCTTGACATTCTGGGACGAGTTTTGTTCAGCCAGCATTACATTTTTTATGGGCCAACAAACGCCAACAGGGTCTATGGAGGGTATGAATAGTTGAACTGGTAATTGCCTAAGTAGCACAGGAATTCAATAGATGTAATAATTCTACTCACCCAACAATTTGAGAGCTAATTATCTGAAGTTTTTTAAAGCTAACTAGTTGTAAGATGTTCTTAGTTACTGATTATAAGTAGGATAAAATGACTCAATGGTATTACATATAATTATAATATAAATATAATATGTAATCAAGCATTTATGTCTAGTAAAGTTCAAAATTATTTTAAAAAAAAACTAGTACAGGAACTTTGTTGAGTGTGCTCTACCGTTCTAATGGTTTTATTGGGCGGCCCAAAAGTGGACGCCAGCGTAACAAAACGTCTTTTTGACAGGGCGCTATCCAATCAACGACAATTAGCGTTTTCCCCCCGGTCCAATCCACCAACTTTCGTTCCAAATTGATGCCGTGGTCAGGACCGTCGCTTGGGCGATCGCGGCTCCAATCGATTCCATCGAGCCAATTAGACCCAATCATCCGACGCTCCGTTTTACGCAACGACCTACGCTACCGCAGCGCTTCGCGACACAGCCCGTCGTTATCAGTTTCGGACTGGGGCTGATAATTATTGGTGGCTCAACCCAGCAATAATTTACTGCGATCGGCAGCCGATTTTGGTCGCATCCTGTTGTTTGAATGAAACTGTTTTTCCTAAGCCAGCGTAATCCCCCCGGACGGCGATAAGAAGAGTCCAGTCCGTCGGGGTGAGTAAAAATAACCCAACCGAGCGCGGACTGGGTCGGTCCCAACGGTCCTACTAGGCCTGGCGGACTTTAGTGCCGCTCCCTGGGAACAGCTATTTTCAGCCCTTGGCACAAAATAACATAATGCTTCGGAGGGCCTGCATCTCGTTTTACATTCGAATATTTGATAACCTTTTTAGCCGTAGTGTGATCGTTATCAGCTGCAAAACGTTCATCGGGAACTGTTGCTAGGCCGATCGTCAGACGGCCAGCCGGGTCAGTGTCTTCTGACACAGCCCACGGAACAGCACACTCAGCGGCATAAGTATCGATTCTGGCCCTCGACCATCGGCACCGAGTCCGTGTGGGCCGAATGTCAGAAATTAAACACCAATTGGCCACGCCACACGTTGTTTGAGTTGCAATTATGTGTGGATTCAAAGTCCACTCTCGCGCGCCCGGTCGACGGCGATGAAAGTGTTCCAGCGAGAAATATGATCACTTCTGTCCATTTCCTTCTTATGAGTGTGTGTGTGTAGGGGTGGGATCGTGTGCGCCGATCGAGGTCGCGATCGCCGCGAATGCATAGTATTTCAGTTCAGTTTTAATTGTTGCGTTTGCAGTACACGCAAGGGGGCGCTGCTGCATTGTTTTGCTGATCGTTGTGGCGCCAAACTGCTGCTTTGCACTTTGGCCGACCCTAGCCCGAGTGGGGCCGGGGGGCGGGTGCTACATCAGCGGGTTGAGGTAGGTTCGGATTATGGGAACCGTGTGTACCCGTGAGCTGGTGTCCCCGTGATGCAACGCTCGCTCGACCCACAAATAGACGACTGAAGCAGTGGCAGAAGGCCGAACGTTCTGTCCTGACCGGCGCACACACTGGCCAATTATTATATCAATCGGTCCAAGGAAATCGAGATCGTAGCATGGTGAACGCACGCAGCGCTCTGCGTTGACAAGTGGCGTGTCTATGCAAACGCAATGTCCTAGCCTGGCTTGGTATTAATAGAAAACAACGGTCTCGGTTCGCTTCCTTACGGTGGTCTTAGGCGCCCTGGCCTGAGATAGTTTTGCAGTGTTTAACTGCAAGCCGATGTCGCCAGGGCTGAGGCAGCACAATCGCGAAGGGACACCGCCGCGAGTCGTTCGTGTTTTATTTAAAACTAGGTTGCCTTCGCTGCGCTGGCGCTGGCAGCGTAGGTCACAGACGCAGGGTTTTGTAGATGTCGCCCTAAAGGGTTGAACGAGACAGACAGGGAAAACGAACCGATCGTCATACTCCGTACGCGCAACTACGAAAGGGACATCGAACAACTAGAACTCAACTGATCTAACTTAAGGTTTCGTTCGCAGCTCAAAGTTGCGCAGAGTTTCGAAGATTTTCCGCCATCAATCTGCGAACCCTTCACCTCTTTTCGCCTGGCAAGGAAACTGCAGCAGGGAAACAAATCAATATCGGACGCCATTGACGCAATTCGCAATCGGCGTGCAAACAAACCGGAATGATGATCAGCATCAGACCATGAAACGCGTGCAACGCGTGTCGCTCCCGAAAATTAACAATACGTTCGTAACCAGCGGGCGATCGTAACCACTCAGGTGCTCGTGTTCCAGTTGAGATTGACAAGCGGCCCACAAGCACGGTTTATAGTTTCACAATAGATTCACAGCAACGATCTGAGTCAGCAGTCACTATTGACCGTGCGATCGCTAATGTTGATAATTGATTGTTTTATTCGAGTTTGCGTGCGGGAGCTCGATCGGGTTAACATCCAACTGCGCACGCACCTCAAATCCCGCGAGTCGAATTACAATCAGAGGGCCTAATGTACCAGTTAGCAAACAATCAACTGCGATATTCAAATAAAGGTCGAGGTAAAACAGCATTAAGTTAACTGCAGACTGCAGCATGATCGTTGGAACCCTTATACTAATGCTGACCCAACTGATACACTAATATTAAAAAAACCCTTTACTAGGCTGTTCAATAACTTCGTAGCCTCAAAAACAGAGAGCACTGCTACGAGCCTTATTTTTTTTTTTGTTATGTTGGTACGCTCTTCATATGAACGTTTGTGAAGTTTCATTTCAATCAGTCGCTTCCTTTTTTTACTAGCCATTTAGTAAGAAAAAATCAAGTATCGTGCAGTGATTTCATTTGTTTTTTTTTATTTTTTTCATCAAATGGTGACGTCATAACAGCTGTAAAAATTTATTTATTTATTTATTTAATATATTGATGCTCAACGGGCAGTAAAGCCTAACTGAGCACATTAATTTAGCACACTAGGACGACATGTTACACGTGTCAACGACAGTCAACGAGGACGAACAAAACTAAGACGCTCGCGAAACACAGTTAAACTCATGTCGAAGTCGAAGAACTCGAATGCAGAGTTAAAGTGACGGATGGCACTCGACATCGGCATCAAAATACTGTAAATACTGTGATACTAAATGGCTTGTAAAATAAATTATGTGACGATTGAAATGAAACTTCACATACGTTCATTTGAAGAGCGTATCAATGTAACAAAACAATAATCAGGCTCGTAGGTGCGCTCTCTGTTATCGAGGCTACGAACTTATTGAACAGCCTAGTACTTTCCAAATACTTTTGACGAATAAATCCCAAATAATTGGCATGTGTTCCACATTAAAATGCTTTGCGTGACTATCGAGCTAGCCAAGCGAACGAAGTGGCAATGCTCACTCTGGGCCCAGCTGTTTTTCAGCAGCGTATTGGTGATGGCCACACACCAACACTGGCGGAAACTGCTGGGGTATGGTCAATAAAATATATGAGGCTGGCATTTTCACATTGGCGCCGTTCAGAGCAGCGGTTGCGAGATGCGAGCTATTGAGGCCCCGTTTTCCTGTCCCATTTTTTGTCCCCAGCCACGCTACTTCGTGAGTGGTTCATCAGCGTCTGAGGCTATCTTTCTTCTCTCTCCTTCTCTCTCTCTCTACATACAATCTAACAAAGCTTCAGCAACCCCCCCGTTCAGACCAATGCGCGGCTGCAGGGTTCGCACATGCTGCCGACACGATGGGTTTCTGATGCTCGGATGCTGCTGCTACTGTTGCTAAGCGGGAGATCGAGATCGAGTCCGCCGATGATCACTCTCTCAATGCCCGCCGTTCCGCTACCGTCGACGACCATCGCTAAGTTGGCGGAATGATCACCACTCTTTAACCGTGACGAAGCTACTCTTAGTTAGGGTATGGCCTCGCGATATCACCTCCATAGCTGGAGCCGCGAAGAGGGACCAGCAATTATTCAACACCTTCACAAAACAAACATCCGGCGCTGGGAAAATGATTTAATAAGCAATCAGTAGTAATAGTTCTTACCCGGCCACACTAGGCACGATTAGAACCAACTCGGACGACCTACATCAGGTCGCGCTTTCTGTCAACGATGGATGCCTCTGGCACTCATAATTCTCTAATCGTTTCGCGTTTCTTATCTAACAACACGATTCCCACTTAACCACCGCCGAGCGGTCTAGGGCTGCTCCAGCGACAATGTTGTTTTCTGTAACGGTGTGCTTTTACGGACAGAATTGTTGGCTATAAAAACTATAAAGTAATGTAAATTCTCACGCTTGCCATTGACCTCTTAAACTGCACGTTCCGGGACCGCGAAGATACTGGGTTTCAAATGCTTCACCGTCGCTAGGCGCAGGTGTTATCGCCGGGGCACAGAACGAGAGCATGACGAGATGATAATCGAATTTTTCTGGCGAAAGCCCACCTTGTCTCCAGGCGGGCATCTATCTCGGGCCGTGTCCGACCGAGCGGCTGTTGTTTGTATTCCAGTTAGCCAAACAGGTGTACTTTTCCGTTGCCCGTATTGACATTACATATCTTAACGGATCCCCGTGTAGCGTGGAGAGCTGGGCCAAGGACGTGGATCGCCAAATGGTCGTATGAAGGAGTTTGATCGAAGGTTTTCGGGCGCCCTTGGCCCCCCCGAGGCATCATAGCCAAAGATTCGCTGCATCCATTCGAGCATCGAGGCCAGTTGTGAAATTGTTCTCTCACGTCCTTTGAACCTTGGTTTGATGCGCGGGAGTTCAAAACACTGTCTGTTGTCTTCTGTGGCTGTTTCTCAGCATAACCAACGCGAAACAGGACTAAACGGCGCATTCCAGCAGCTGTTTGCATTATCCGGTGCTAACGAAGAACCATAAACATTGTTACGGCGTGATCTGCGCAGCGAAAGAAAGCGTGCAGAATTTTATGGGACGAATACGAACTGTTTATTTGCCATGCTCCGTTCCATTGTTTATCGCTAGCCGTGCGCGCGGCAGCGATTAATTGCTTTGGCGTGTGGACCGCCGTTCGAAATGTGAAATGTGACTTTGGAACATATTTTTAGAACATATCTGTAGCCCACTGTCGTGTGTGTAAAGAATAATTGCGCCTGCGCCTGTACCAATTAATCGGTTCCTATACGAAAGGCGTCGAAACAATAATATTTCAAAAATGCCATGTGTTCCACCTTTCGGTTGTTAATTCCACAGGATTCCACGTGCTTGTTGTTTGCTACCATATTGGACACATAAACTCATTGACACGTTGCGCTCAATTTATGGGGCCCAAAATAATCAATTTCTCGACGCTCGTGGTTCACCTGCGATAAACACACCACGACGCACGCCACGCCATCATTAGCCGCCGCAGTGTCTATCGTGGAACCAGACAAAATCCCGGAACGAATCGAGAGTAGTTCTATTTTTGTGGTCCACAACTACTGGGCCCGCCAAACTCTCGAACCGAACTCCCAGTTCATCGTTGGACTACATTTCGACTCGATGCCAAAGGTGTCATCCATTAGACCGGAAATATGGCCGCCATAACACAACGATACAAACCGCGTGAGAAATGCTCTCTGGACCCTTTTCTCGGAACGAACCACCACCACGTGACGTCAATGATTTGCTCCGGTGGTTCGTAAAATGCACGAAACGAGACTAGACTATCGGTTTTAGTTAATAAAACACATGCACGATTTACGATCGCTGCGTGGAACCCACAAAATTTGGAAATTGCTAATGTGTACCGCGCAACAAACCGATAAAATATGTTCATCGTAGACCACACGCCACCTTCCTAGTGACGTCAAGCCGTTCTTTGTCGGCTCGTTCCATCAGGTTCTGTAGATAGTGAACTGATACTGCAGTGGGTCGATGATGAGAACGAGCCCCCAGACCGACCGGATTACGCAAACAGCAATCGAAACACAAACCGTGAACCTCTGGAACCACTGATAAGCTACAACTGGGAGGCAAATCGATTTGAATCCCCAAGGGTCAAGGAGTGAGAGGAGGGTGCGCTTCCGGGTCAGCAGACTTCGTTACCAAGGGCTTGAGGATCGATAAACGTTCCATGTTTAATGTTAATAATATTGTACAGCCAACTCGGGTGTCTCGCCCGAGAGGGTTGGTTCGTCTGCAACATACTGTATGAGTAAACGAGGGTATGGTAGGGCCAGTTCCAGGAAAGACCAAAAATAGACCAAACCACACACAGCCAAGCGAATGCTCAACACATTGTGCCAGCGCGCACAGCGGCATACATACAAATAACCCAAGCCCCAACAACACGAATGGCCCAATTTAACACTCATGGGAAAAGGAAAGTGCTTCGGGGGAAAGACAGATGATACGACGTTTGATCATCATTTACAGCATGAATCAGCATCGGACGGACTCAACTATTCGGACCGTAGCGCCTCTCGAGATGAGCAGGATACAATTAGTCTACTGTTGCTTCCAATGGAGCACGGTTTTTGATAAATATTATGACGTGTTTATATACGTGCCTTCCACAAGGCACGTATTGAACCGACTGCGTAAGGAATAAGGTCAACGACCAGATTTGGCGTCACCGACTTTTCTCCTGAGTTACTTGATTTACTTGGGCGCACTATTTAGGAAGCTTGGATTGGAACAATTTACGTGTATGATAAACTGCTTTGTACCAATGCCGAAATAGAAATGCAAACATACATAGTCCATGGCCAAAGCGGCACCCCATACGTGCGTGTTGTTTTATTTTTCCGGTCCAGACGAAACTTTCCACATACAATCCATTATCACGTTCCTGAATCGTGGTCTGGAAGCCAATGAATCTGTTTTTCAATTAACATCGAACAAACCCTCGGCCTGTGCATGCTTCCTTCGCTATCCTTGACGCGTTTGCATTCCCTCTACAGCTCTCGTCCATCTACTTCCAGGGAGCATTACTTGGGAACATTACGAGTACGTGGCCTTGATTCTAGGGCCCGACTTTAAACACTCTTATTTCATTCGTAACTAAGAAACCCTCATATTTTTGACGGGGAAGTTTCACATTCATTTGGAAATCAAACTCACAGCACGCAATGATTGAATGATCATTTGTGTAATAGCTCTGCCAATCTTCAACTCAATTATTGCGTTCCGGTAGTATCAGATGTCCCATTACGAAGGTAATAATCCCCCATCAATGGCAATCATTCGTCGGCTGATCCTTAACCTACTCCTTAATCTACAGCAAAGTCTTCGAGGAAGCTCCTTACGGAAATGCACGGCTATACAGTTTACAACACATCACTTCCTCGTAGACGTATCGTAACGACGCAATTTCTTGGAACAGTCTGAATTCCATTCGGCCAACGCCATGCCCTCTCTTGAAGTTGTTCAAACAAACCACGCAAAATGGCTCGTATGTTCCGCGACATACTCCAAAAGTGCTACTACTGGAGTATTGCGTCTGATTTGCTTCAATTACTCATTGCTAATAATAGCAGAGAGTACGTTACACATGCTCGAATGCAATCAATTGAAGCAATAGATTCGAGTGCAGTAGATTACACACTTTGTTTAAATGTGCTTTGATGTGTCGAAACCCCGAATGTTATACGAAATTATGAAATCACTAATAATGATCGACAAGTTAATGAAGATCGTAGAAAGGCTTACCAAGATGCGACAGGGAAGATAACTCGGAATCTGCAAAGAAAGTAGAGAAAAGGGATGCAAATGAATGCGATATCGAATTACGACAAGGAAGGTTAGCGTATTGTCTTGAACCAATTAAGAAAACCCCTAAATAGAACAAAACTCATTCCGTGGCATATTGTCAGCCGGCCACAGGCGCCGAATAACATTAACCGAAACATACGCTCGAGATATTGCGCTCATCACGAATGGAGACACGTGAAAAATCTCTAAGTGGCGCACTTCACGAGTGACCACCCATAACTTGCTCAGGGGCTTCACATTCCCCGCCAGAACGTCAGACATTTGTTGAGAACAGGATTTTGTTTGTATTCTCATTCAGAAGTAATATCATCCACTAGACTATCAATAAATTGGAATGAGGTGCACGATGCGGGTGATAAAACTATTAGTAGTCAGTACCGAAAACACACGGAATCCGTTAACGAAACTGAAAATAAATTTGAATTTTTCAGTGTGAAGAGTGCCATCTATTGAGAAAAAATGAAATATTATTTATTTCGATTTTCGAATGTCGATTTCGTATGTCGATTCTCAATGCACCAGTTGTGAGCTTTCGAAAAATTCCCACAGAGTGCGCTCGTCGGTTTGTGTCCGAGATTGAGTACAATTTATTGCACGCGATTCGCGTAGGTTGCGTACAAGAAAAGCTTGTAGTTGCAAGCTTTGAAGCTTAAGCCATCATGCAATTTAATTTACAGAATCTTGGTACTAAAATATGTAGAATAAAGAGGAGAGCTTGGAGACGTGTAACAGAGTGAAGGTATAGAAGGATGAAAGATGAAAATGTAAAGAAACTACCACAGAAAGTGAAGAAATCCCGCGGCTCAGTTCAAACGGACGGAGAGGAGTTGAGGACGTTGACAAGAACGACACGGAATGATGAGTACGAAAGGTGAAAATCGAACAAGTGGCTAACGAGGTTGAAACTACGGAGAGAACGATACTTACCGGTATCATTAAGCAGATCTTGAATGTTGTTGTTGTCTACGTCACTCCCTTCTCCGGCTGCTGGAAGAGAGAAAAAGAAAGCATAGTTTACTATTTAAAGTAAATTCGTTTTATTGGTTCGTTCTCTATTTTGTTCAATCATCATTATGCAGAAGGAAATCGCCCTGTGAGTGTCACGACGAAAGCCTTAACAAGTTTTGACAATTTTCGCTTTCCCTTATGTATGCCAAACACGAATAGACGTCGAACAGCTTGTAAATGATGACCATACAAACTAAAGCGTCTTCTTAAATACATAGCAACCGACAAACAAATTGTCTGATACTCTGTAATCCACCGACGACCAAGCGGCACTGTTTATCTTTTCATTGAACGGCTCTTCAAATTTTGCCGCCAATTACCGGTCGTAGAAATTATTTGCGGACACGACTCGACAATTGATCGATTGTACCGTGTTCTCGTAGCGAAACCGCAAACAAAACATACTCAACCCAGCGCTACCGTCGAGCTAATTTATACTCGAAGCACCAAAATGCAGACCGATGAGTCAATCGGTTGACATCAGCATCCACCATTTTATCCCCCCCCAGGGAGATCCAGTCGCAGTCAACAATGGCCTTTGCAGTCTCGTCTTATATTTATGCACGATT
Organism: Anopheles bellator; assembly: GCF_943735745.2. Lineage (NCBI taxonomy): Eukaryota > Metazoa > Arthropoda > Insecta > Diptera > Culicidae > Anopheles > Anopheles bellator. The sequence goes on from NC_071286.1 coordinate 47,515,639, forward strand.
CTCGTGCCACATTCGCCACACTCCGGTTTTGGGGCTCTCATTGCCCTTCCCGGGTGCCATTGCGCAACATCCTTAACTCCATCGATCCAACAGCGCGTCTTTTCTTGCACCGGATGTGACCATGGAGCACCGTAACATACGTAACATCGGCCGAGGGTGTATTTGCATCGAACTCTACCTTCATTTTCTGGGGTGCGCGGCGGCGTCTCGAGTTACCTCCGAGCATCTGCGTTTCACTTTCTAATTTCATCCCCCTGGCGGTTGGTTTCCGCCGCGGCCAAGGCCCTTTCCTTCCCGCGGGCCCGCTGATGATAACATGCTTTGTGACAGCCGTGTGGCGGCTTTTTGGACTTCCGACTTTCGGTGCAGTTTCGTCAAAGTGTATCGCAAGTGCACCGCGCACCGGTTGTGACCTTTTCGAAGGAGGTTTCGCAACTCCGAGCGCCCGTTAAAGTCTCGCAATTGACCACACTTTTCTCCTAACGGCTGCGGACCAATGCAGCGCAACGTGACGCCCGCCAGCGCAAGCCGCCGCGCGATGATGCAAACCATGTGATGCCCCACGGTCGGAAGGGGAATGAAACAATGGTCCGTGGCCGAAGCTGACCGACTTATGCAACGGCCGAGCGGGAAACTTGTGGTTGGAGCAGCCCGAAGTTTATGATCCATTTCGCATTTCGGTAAAACAAGTTCCCGGCAGCGCCAAGTGTCACGAGCTCGGGACCGCATCGAATGGACCGGAGAGCTATCTTGTGGGCGAAAAACCGAAATCCTATGATATTTCCTCGGGTTACGAGTGAGGGCCCGGCATCTGGATGATGCAAGAAGTGTTCCCCACAGGTCCCGACACGAGCGTGGACATAACGCGGCCAAAAACTGGGACCCGTCGACAACTTGCCCGCGTCACCGGAACTAACCGGCTGACCGGCGTAACTTCCGGGGGCAACCTTCAGCGTGTAGGGAAGTGCGCCATTCGCACGTGCTTCGCATAAGTTTGCCCACTCCCGCGGGCGTTGGACCCCTCCGTTCTCTCACCTGTTAACAGTTCGGCGTGCGTTCCGTTGTCCAGCGCGGGCAGATGCACAGCGGAAGCGGCGGCAGAAGCCAACGGTACCGACGGCTCACCTAGGATCGTCATTTCGAGCTGACCTTCGGCTTCCCGTTTTTAATTCGTCTTCAGCGCGTCTAGAGACCCACACAACCAACTAGTTCGACGACGTGCTGTGCTAACTTTCCACCAACCCACCAAACACCCCCGGACGCACGACTGAGGACACTGATGATTGTTTCTCACAACATGGTAAACAACTCATGCCTCACGATAACACTCACGACGCACTAAGGATACCGCACTCTCTGTTGGAAGACATACACCGAGAATTAACTTCTATTAATCACGTGTTGACCGGTCACACAGAGTGTCCCCAGGATTCAGGATTTAAACACGGTTGCGTAATCCTGGGCCCCAAACGTAGAAGTAGACGTTGCTCCTACAAGTCCAACAGCCAATTATAGGTTTTCTGCGTTGCAACCGATTGCCGATGGAAAATCTTGCTTCGTTCGACCACGCACCCTTCTCACCGGTCGTGCTTATCAGAAGGTTCACAAATTGCCTGGAAACCCACGTGAGCGGCAATCGTATTGACGTTGCCTAGACAATGCAACCGTATCGACGTGATGTTCCGCTGTTGGACCAATTGGCCGTGCTTATCATCGTCACCCCTCTCTCTATCGCTATCTCTCTCTCTCGAGAGAGAGAACCAATTTTCTACCACCGCCGTTATTTGCTCACTGAATTACCGCCAGCATCGATGCTTGACCGATAGCCACTACGTCCGTCGTTGATCACAAGACAGAAGCTGTTCACTTATCGTACGACGGCCGATTCCGCCAACTGTCACGTTCTCCTTGGATCTACTATTTTGTTCCTGTTTTTTTTCTCTTTAGTTTGGCCACAACATACTTCGGCCGTTATCACATCACGTTAGCGCCTCGTGGGCATCACGCTTTCAACTCTACGCTAAGCGCCAAATCGATTCCACTGGACTACTGGCCGTTGAGAATTAGAACACGGTTGTAAAAACCATCGTCATTTCAATCCGATCTATTTGAACGCGCTGTCCAAGTTCGGAGTCTCTCCAACGACTGTAGAACGGCGATCGAGTTGAAGTCTCACAGCGCGTCAGTATATGACTAACGCGCTCGATTGCGTTCTTCGTCGCCCAAACCTCTTCCAATTGATTAACTTTATTGCTTCGATTACTTCCTACACACGGCTCGGCCGCTCACCGGGTTTGGCCGCTGGTTTGACATCGTTCGGTTAGTCGTTACTACTTCATAGTCGGTCAATGGATCGCGGTCTGATCACGATCTGCATCGGTCAGAGCCGTGAAGTAATTCGCTGCAGCGTCAACTTGAACTCACTTCGCGGCGGCCTTGACCGTGACGTAGATTGTGCTGGCCTAGGACCCCAATCCGCTCCCTGGGACCTGGGGTGGAGCGTAACGGACCCACTGACTCGCCCCACACCGATCGGTGTGGTGTGTGAAATAGGCGCGACAACTTCCTCTGCACCTGGCCACTACTAGATGGAAGTTCCAATAAACCGTAACGCACTTCTAACACGATGTGAAGACTTAGCACGGTTCACCGTGACGTTTCGCGATCTCGAAGTGATCGGGCCGTGGCAATGTGACAAAACCGTGACGGTAGGGGTTTCAGTGTCAAGGATGTCGGCCACGGTCAAGCGGAAGCAAAATAGAGCCCCGTCACCGTGAATTTTGCGGGGCCAGTTAGTGTCACAGGCCACAGTGTGGTTCGGAGAGGAAGGTTCCGATTTCCGTTCCGAAAACCCTCTCCCGAGCAGAACAGCTGTCATGGGGCCAGGTTATTGACGTTCACAGTGGCTACTGTTGGACTGCTTGAAGAGTTGTGTCCGGGTAGTGATAGCAACGCATAACGCTTGACGGACGGCGCTCAAGTGGTACTTGGTTGCTGGCATTGTTCCGACCCTCCGGCGATCCCAAATACGCTCGAAGACTTCAACGTATTCGGCAAAGTCCACCACTTTGTAGCGTTCACAAAATAGTACGTATTCTTGATATTCCATCACGCCGGTGCATCTTGATCTGGATATCCTTCCGTCGCAAGTGGACTTTGGTGAGGACTAAGGCCGGACACATGACATGACAAACTTCAAGCACTAACAAACCGTCACCACAGCACCCTCACAGTATTAGCGTTTGATTAAATATCAATCAGCGACATGATTGAGCGCACTGCTTAATCTCTCCTATCTAATCGTCACACTTGACTAATCCCCTATGTAATCGCTCACTACCCGTCTTTACGATCAATACCGGGACGGATTCTGAATTCAGCTGGTTCTCAGTCCAAACACGGAAAACACGGATGGCCGATGGACGGAGCAAAGCAACGAACGATCCGTTCCGACAGGACTCGTTCTCCAGAACTGAATCCACATCGGGGTCCGATGATTCGGAGCCGCCGTGTTCTCCAGAACGTCGGTTCTGCCATCATACTGTTTCTCTATCTCTCTCTCTCTCTCGCTCTGTCTCTACGTGTTGGCTACCTCGCTATCTCCCTCGCTTGGATGGCGTTTTCACAGCCACGAAACGGGTTCGTTTAGCGATCGGTGGCGTGTAACGATTATCATCAGCAATCCAACGGCACGACCACACCGCGGAAGCACACAAAGGCCACCAACACTGACACATTCGCGCGACGCGCACCTGTAACACGAACGGAGCCATCAATCGCGCTGGACGATCCCACATGTGCCGCGTACCTTTGTTGTGGGACCCTTTCCAGACGAACCGAAATCCATCAATTGTTTCGCCGTCTGCGGTCAGTCGCGGTGCGTGTGGTAGTTGGGGCCCGCTGATCGGCTATCTAATGGTGCAAGGTCTGAGCAGGTTTTTATCAAACCGAATCGCATGTTGAAGAACCGCCAACAATACATGCAAAAATACTCCAACCAACGGTACCAGTCGCGTGCTGGTTTACCTTTACGCCACGCATTCGAATGCTGGTCCGCCCGATCGGGTGTCGTGGCCTTCCAATTGATGATGGCCCGAGACCATCACAATTCGGTAACGCCGTCCAAACAAACACGCACCCCAAAAAACAATAGTGAAAAGTGGGACTAGATTGACGCTAGGTGCAAGGTGTGACATTCTCCTCACAGACTCCAGGCCGAGGTCTCCAAGCTGTGTGGACCTGGAGTGACATTTACTCGCATCTTACCCATGTCCCCAATACCAGGCCCGGTCAGCTAACCCTAGAATGTGAGGCCATCGGATGACTATTATCGAGCAATTGTGGGTTCCAATCGCTTTGACCTTCACAGCGCATTGACAAATAAACTACAGCTGTGCCCAAACGCGGCAAACAATGCGTGGAGAGCGAGAGAGAGAGAGAGAAAATATTTTGTGTATGTTTCAAGCGGTCCAAAAGACACATCATTTGAATGTTTTTCCATTTTTGAGGCACACACCACCGCAGAGGTCCACATACTATTGTTTGTCCGTTGGCCTGTTCTGCGCTGGAATGTGATTGAGCAACGAAACGAATCGCATACCGAGTGCTGGAATTTGTCTAGTTACTTTTGTTTCCGTCTCAAATAATCGCCGGTGGATGGCCGGGCGGCGTTCAAAGTGTTCATACCCAAACAACAATGCCTTACTCATTTTACCGACAACTATTAGTCACGTCACAAAAAAATGGGGAGCTATCAAATTTTCTTTCCGACAGTGACGTGTTTTGAGGCCGGCTGCTTTTTCTCTTGGTCTGTATCTACCAGAGCCAAACAACTCTTAACGGCGTAATTGAACCAATTTTGAGTCAAGCTCTGGGCAAATATTCCGTTCCAGCACGAAGGAGTTGCGTTGCAGACACACAGATGAATCACACACTAAGGCAGGGCATTTTTGAAGGTAGGGCGGCGTACGTTTTATTCCGTTTCAGTAATGGAACTAAATTCGTTGACGTTGAAGCATTGCGAATATAAACAAACTTATCGTAGCGATAAGAGCAACATTTTCATCCTGGGTGCAACTGTAAAAGTTATCTCCAGTGGGTCGTACTTACGGAACAAAACGACCACTTCTTGCCGAAAAGGCCAAGTCGGCAGAAAACGGTAACGCATGAATTGCTCCGTATCGCTTGGGTAAGCAGAAAGTTGAGAAAGTTAATTAAAGAGAAAGGACTTTCAATAAAAACGAGCTTCAATTGGGAGGAAATCAGCCTAACCAGTTACCAGTTTGTGAAACGAATAGACGCTCAAATAGACAAATAATTTTAAAAAATACCAACCATTAGTGTTGGATGGTTTGTTGGTTAACGAGCGATGACGTAATCAGGTATAAACTCAGCGTTAACCATATCTGTGCCATTTTAGCGCACTCGACGTAACAACGTTTGCTTCTTGCTGGCAGCATCTGTTATGACGACTTCGCCACTTAGAGGGACACCACCCATATCGCGGACGTTGGACTTTGGACTTTCCACCTCTAAGAAATCCTCCGCCATGTTTGAACAACAATTCTTACCTCCTTGTTTACCAACAGTTCCATCCAAATTCCTGTTCGACGCGACGGCAGTTTGGGGTGGTTTTTGGCGTTGGCTGGTCGTTGGCTGGTCAAGAATGGTTTACCGAAAGCTTCAATGATCGTACAACAAGCACCTCAAAAAGTGACATTCCTAGGCGCTGGGAAGCCGGGAAGAAGCAGGTTTTCCTGTTTGGACGAGCACATTAATTATTGGTACCCTGGGCACCACCAGAAACCAGCAACACGCAGACAAACTTCGACCACCGCCGAGAGAGGGTTTTACGAGTTTTTATAGTCTCGACAGTCACAATAATGATTGGTAAACCTGTTCCATCCATCAGCGAAATCAAACACCGTACAGGCGTACCAAGGAGAAACTATGCCCAGGCAGACTTTAACTTTCGCGTGGTCGCAGGCCGCCAATGGGTGGTGATTTGATTAATGATTTGCTTTGATTTGAAGACGGAGCTAGTTCGTCTCGGGTGTTGCCGGGGTTGCACAGTTCAATTGAATTTGCTTCAATTAGGCTGGCGGGAAGACGCTACGATCGCGTTTCCGACCGCCTTGCATTGTGTCGCCATTAAATCGAATCGAGATGTTTCCGTGAGCGTGGGAAACGATTCGTGTCCAATTGAACACCGAAGAAAAGCCTTGGGGATGCATTTCCTGTAAACGCAAAGTAATTTGAATCGTTGCATCCCGGGTGAAACGCCAAAGAACTGAAACAACTACACAAAGTAAAGAGGACTTTTTCAATAGGGACATTTCTGGTGACACCACCTTCTGGTATATGTGTTTAAAAGGTACCGTATTTTTCCGTGTATAACGCGCACCTTTTTCCCATTTTTTTAGCTCCAAAATCTTGGTGCGCGTTATACAAGGGTAGTAAAAATTTTGTCTCCTCTAAACATACAAATGAGCCCTTTTAGGTACATATTTTATGGTATTATTGAATAAATTATGAAATGAAACATTTGTTATGAATATAGTTATCTATACAATATTGTTACATATAATATGTAGCTAAATTTGGGGGTCTTTTATTGTATATACATTCTGTCAAATAAGTACCGGGAATTTGTGATTTAAAATAAATACTTTATTTGATTTTCGATTTCTTTGTTGCGTAATGTTGCTACATATGTCACTCACTTATGTTGAAAATTTCGGCTATTTTTAAAGCTCAGTTAATGTTTTACAGCTGTTTTGCTGGAACGTGTTTTGTCTTATCGGCGATTTCTGTCTTCTCCTAAATTAATTGACCACAAAGCGGTAATTTGAGATTTTGAAACTAGAAAAAGCCATAGGGGGCCAGATTTGGTCAATACGGTGGCTTTGGCATCATTAGTTTGTAGTTTTTAGCCAAAAATTCGCACACAAGCAACGATCTTAAATTTCGTATGCACGTGGTCTGTTCAAAAAATTTCACGACATTTGGGTTTCATTTTTGTATTTCGCGTTTGTGGCCACACGTGGCCGTTCACATTCGACCAAACTTTGCTTTTCGAAGTTTACATCTTCTCGGCCCTCTGAGAAATTTTTGAGCTACCGATAAGTGCTGTTTTTGGTCTTAAAAGCTTCACCATTAGCCACAGTCAACATTTTGAATGCGCCCGCGCTCTTAATTTCGTTTTTTACACAAAATTTGATATAGATTCCTTGCCATCCATTTTTTGAAAGAGAAAAAAATCGCCGATGAGCCAAAACACGAGCACAGTAAAACAGCTGTCAAAGATTAAGTGATAATTTAAAATGGCCGAACTTTTTACCATAAGTCACTGACGTGTGTAGTAATCTAACGCCACAAAATAATCGAAAATCGAATAAAGCATTTATTTTAAATCACATATTTCCGGATACTTCATTATTACGTTATACATTATTATCATTTGGTATTTTTAGGATATTTCGATCCCCGCTGATAGAGTAGTCGGTAACGCTCTTCGCTGTCAGCGCAGCTGACCAGGGTTCGAATCCCGGGATCGGTTGTCACTCAACCGGCCATGGTTTCGATTCCCAATACCGGCGCTGACAGAGGGGGTTGGCGCGGGACCAACAACCCCGCCCGTAAAAACGAACTGTTACAGATAGCACCAGGGATAATTGACATTAACAATTGTCTCTGGTGCAGGCCAAGACCGCACAGCGGTTGTAGTGCCAAAGAAGAAGATTTTTTTGATATATCGATATTATATTATATATTGATATTATATCGGAAAAATGTATAATAAAAACCTTTTTTCCAATTTTTTTCTCTTAAAATATGGGTGCGCGTTATACACGGAAAAATACGGTATATCCTTTCCAGACTTCCAGTCAACATTTTCAATTAATGCAAACAAATTTTATGTTGATGATTGTCTATCCCTTGGTAGAGTGGTCCCTTGGTTCATGAGTGGTATACGCTTTTCATAAATAGTCGTGAAGACATCAACGACGACCTTCACGTCGATCAAGCCAAGATCGCCAGGGAGCATCGAAAAAGTGCGTGATTTTCTCAAAATTGAACCGAAATCGTCGTTGTGTTTTATGGAAATGGAATTGGGAATTTTCAAAGATTCAATCTTTCGCCGAAAATTTATCAAGAAAGAATAACACCGTCTGTCGCTTTTTTTCGACAAATCATTCCCCGTATTCACCTGATCCCTGTGACTTTTCTCTATTCGGAAATCTTCATTTGCCAATGGAAGCAAAATGTTATGCTGACATTTTGGCCATTCAGAAGACTTGTACTCCGAGCCATGCCGGCCATCGACCTAAATCGTCATTCGAAAAGTTGTTAAGTCGTGCAGAAGCGGAAGGAGACCATTTTTAATAAAACGAAACGATTTTGCAGAAAAAACCATTTGTTGTTCTTATTTTGAAAAGAACCTGCTTACTTTAAGACAGACTGTGGAAAAGCATGTTCATTCACCTGTGGCCCACAAAATCATGGCCAAGCTAAAAGAACACGGTTAATCTATTGTTCGGAAAAATGTCCCATATTTGCGGTGTCTCAACTCATCTACGGAGATGGGTTCCCAAAGTCATCGTTTTTGAGCGTGAGGACATCAGCCAGACAGATCCATTCATGGCGGCACTCTGAACACATCCCAATAGATTGTTGCGTACCTGCCATGACTTCTCAATGAGCGATAGGCATGCATGCCAAACATCTCTCCATCCTTAACGTTGTGTGCCGATTGCGTTTCTCCGTGCCTTACGTGCTTTACTGGCAGCGAGCAACTTCGGATTATCAATTACACCTGTCCCAGTTTTTGAGCCCGAGGCCTTTTAAGTTGTTTGGGGCCACGAAACGCCATCATTGCCAAAATTAGCCCATTCAAAAAATCTGCACACTGTTTGCCGTTGCATAGCGCATCTTTTTGTTGGCCAGCATACGATACACTTGCCTGTTGGCCTTTTCGTAATGATGCAGACGGATGCAGCTCCTGACGCTCGTGAACAGTGCCCTCTCTTTACGTATGGCTTACCTAAAAGAGAACCAATAGAGAACGAAACACAAAAAAAAAACGATTAGCTTCATGGACGATTCTTTATTGCCGCTTTGCATGGAGACAAGGCTGTCGTTCAAGGAAAGAGCACCCAAAATTATACTTTCTAATGCGATGAAGAAGGTAACCAATTGCAAACCGGTTCACGAATCCAACCATCGATGCAAAGTTTCGCTCACCGAAAATAAACGATTTTATGTGGATTCTACAAAATACGTCATAATGAAGGAGCTCTTCTTTCGATAGTCCACTGCAGCGTTAGAAGCAGGAACAAAACGCCAAGGTAACCAACCACCCACACCGAATACAGTCAATGCTCCGTTCGGGGCCACCACTCTATTGGCACCATTTCGGGCCCGCAACCAGAATAGCTCATTCGTCCTTGGGCATGACTGATCATGACATCGTTTGCTGTTAATGGAATCGTTGGTCAAAAAGGATGACCCCCAGAGAGTCGTTTCATCCTTCTTTCCGCACGGAACACACGCGTCGGGCGATATGATCTTTGCAATTCAAACGTAACAGGCTACACCCTGGTTCACCGAACAGGTGGTGCACGGAGTCTAGCTCTACCGGAGTTGCAAACCTTGTTCCAGCAACCCGTACCCAACTTCCGAAACTCCAGCCGGGTTGCAGTCCCGCTCACGATCACGAGATCGATCGAAGGCACGAATGGGATCGACATCGCTTGGTTGCATAATTCATGATACCTCACGACACCGCTGGAGTAGGATTAAGGCGAATTAGTTGCCTGCCAGACATCGCGGAGTGTGCCAGCAGAGGTCTGCTGCGGGGTGACGTACGACTCCAAGTACAGTCTAGATAATGAGTCATTGTCGTGCCGTGCATCGGTTGTGAGTTAATCAAACGTGGCGTCAGACAGGCAATAACTAGAAGCTTGTTAAAGAATACCGAGTGGCGTCGGTTACATAAACAATCCCCGTCACAGTTCAGGCCCGATTATTTGTCGGCAAAGATTATTGTCGATTTTCCGTTATTTTTTAAATAACTGGGTTACTGATAATGCCCAAATAGATACTAGATGACATCACAGCGGACATACGTCATTCCATATAAGTTTTTGGATAACCTCTCCAGGAGAATTCTCCAGGTTTGCGCGTCTGTTCGGTATTAATCATCGTTCCCCGCGTGTGGGGGCTCACTGACGTTCTTCGCGCAGCTGTTGCCACCTTTTCTCTTCCGTATACGAGAAACGGATCGTACACCGAACCAGTTTGTGCTGGATACAAACCCGCAACATTAGATCTTTCGAACCTGTGCTGACCGATACTGACCTCTACAGGCTACGGTCCAAAGTTCTCGGTATTTCCGAGACTGGAATCAACCGGTCCTTCACTACGACTAATTTACCAAGAGGCGTAATTATCAAGAGGTTTTGTCAGAGTGGGCAAATGTGCCAAGTCATCCACGTCAACAACGGCCGGTGCTCCATTTCGTTACACGAGTCTGGATGTTCCGCCAGAAATCGCCCAATCCAACGGAAATCGCTTTCGTTCAGTGCATCACCGAAGAAACCTGTTGGATACCTACAAGCCAGCACCGTACAATAATACCACGAGAGTAGTAAGAGCGCATGCCCCTCCGATTTCGGTTTCCAGGTTTGATAAAAACCAGACCCCAGACTCTTGATCATTTTAGTTCGGAAGGTAACAAGAAACCTGCGCAACAAACCGAGCCTCAGGTGAACCTCTTCATTGCTTTACAAGAGTTGCTATACTCCGCTATAGGATCCGGATGTTCGTAATGAATATTAGGGACGACACAGGGCCACGGTTTCTGTAGCAAAAGTGAATTGCTCAAGAGATTCTCATTTAGAAATTCAAAATCAGCAGCATCAGCTCCGTGGATTGGTCCTTTCGCCTTCGCACAGTGCCCAGCCCGGGCCCGGGCAGCGGTGGAGCGGTGAAGGTTCAATGCAACCTTTAAACAGCACCAGACCACCTCAAGGCGATCGAGTATTTCGATTTTTTCGCCCCGCTTCACCGTAGACTTCAGCCGACCGCGCACTGGTGGTGACACTGACGTCACTAATTGGTACAGCAAACGTGATATCTTCGTGTTCTATGGGATGGCGGAAATCGCCCGTCGGAGGTTCAGTGTTTTACACATCACACCGGGTGGCGACGAGAGAGCTGTTTAACGGAAGTGCTGCTGAAACAGATGGCATCGCCGGCAGAGACTATCTATCATTTGAATGCACTTCGATAGCTTCTTGTCGCACGCCATCGCATCCCTGGCCTGAAGCCAGGACCGCGAGGAAGCTACATCATGGCTGTAACGCAGAGCTTTCAGCAAACACGAAACAGCGGCGTGAAATCGTTTACTAACGGTTTCGTACCTCATTTCCATAATCCTAACTACCGCAGGAAGTGGTAGCAACAGTGCTGTTATAAGTTTATCTGTTTCTAACTCGCGAATCTTAAGTTATTCTCCCCAGGTGGAGAAGAAATTAGCATACTATTTTCAAAGATTTCTTCGCCAAGTCCGACAAGCTCTCCGAGTCAGAGCGTCGAGCGTGATTCATAGTCCCACGAGTTCAATAACTTGTCACGCGATATTTATTGCATAGAGCACGAGTTTCCTGTTACCGCCGGGTGAAACTAAATCGCTACGAATTGGTCAGTTGCTTGGGACAAAACATGATTTTTTCTATATTTTTTTTATTCTGACAAACGATAATTTATAATGTGTTACGAATAAAAGCCCACAACCGATAATTCCGTAACCATAACAACAACTACCCGTTGAACTCGGTCGTAATGATTATTAAATCTTAAACTGTATGGTTGTTTTCATTGTTCTATACCACGATGGATGCCTATCGCAATGCCCGGCTCTGTTCCACAATAAAACCAATTAAAGCAAAATTCCACAACGTATCGGTAGCAGCAAAAGCAACCTAACTGGGCACAGTGAATGATATAATCAGTCCGCGAGAGCCCTATGTCACCGGCAGCCGGTAACTTGCTAACGCCGATAACAACCCCTTTGGGGCTTGCGTAGCCGAGATCTACGCGTTTAAAAATTCACCCATCATGGCTATCGTTATGTCAATGACTCGACCAGTGTTGCGCGATTTTGTCGCTAGTAGTGTGGACATGAAAGGAAGCGCACCGGTTTCGCCGCAATCTGAGGCCAACGTTGCATCGGCCACAGATTTTATGGAAAGTACTCGCACCTGGCTTACGGTTCGCGTACTTGTAGGTTAGTTTTGGGGGAAACATCCTTCGAACGATTTTCCAGCCATTAATAGGCAGATAGGTTTTCATCTTCGATCAATTGTTAATTTTCAATAACTCACTCTGCGCGGCATATCTGAAACGATCAGCTCGCCCACTTTCCATGTTAGGCGGATACAGAACCAAGCAGCAGATCACAATCCCCGGCCTAAATCTAATCCTAGAACCACACTACTTTGCAAACCGTATCATCCTCAATTTGAACCGATTTTTTCCTTAGAGTACATCCGTGCCATCGCATAGTTAGATGCTCACAATTGTTGAAGAAAATGGAACTAGAATGGAACTAGAACTAGAATGGAACTAATGGAATTAGAAAGAATGCGCAATGCGTAACAAAGACCGCAATTTAATCAAGTTATGGCGTTGGGCGTGTGATGTTCTTGAACAGTAGATTAATTGCACTGATTGAAATATTGTGTCTGCAAATTAATTCGTGCGGTTTGCGGTTGCATTTGTAACCTAATTACAGCATTTGTCTTAATCAGCGATCCCCTCAGAGACCCATTTTCAATACCTTCATAAGAAATTAACCGCTGTGCTGCCAAATGCAACAGACTTGTCCTAAAGAGCAATATCTGGTGAATCTGGTAGGGTCGAGCTTTGCCATTTTGAAAAATCTGTTTATCATGTCATTTATCCTAAACTGGTCGTTTTAAGGGCAAAGCTTTGCTTCAAATGTCAATGGGATTGTCCATCAATAATTTCATTAGGTTTAAAAGCTCATAGTACACCACATCTTTTGTATCCCACCATAACCGTTGTGCAGTCAATATTTCACTTTGATTACGATAGACGTGGTTCACCAGGCCTTTTTGGGTTTGGGATTCTTGTAAAAACTCCCCTTTTCATCACCAATGACGATTCGGTACAAGAACCCCTTTCTTTTCTACCTCGCAAGCAGAAATTCGCAAATGGTCTGCCTTCTTTCAAAGTCTGTTTCTTTCAATTAATGAGATATCGAATGAGACATTTTTCTAATAATTCCCATGGCACTCAGCTGATGGGAAACTGTCGTGTGGTCTACTCGGAAACTGTCGTGTGGTCTACTCCTAACATTTCTGCAAATTCTTTTTGCATCTGACATGCATTCCGATCGCGCAATGCTATCAATTCTTTATCATCTACCATTTTTGGCTGTTTTTGATTTTTCATCATCAACCATTTTCAACCACCACAGTCAGTTCAGGTCGCTCTTGGTATTGCAAGCTAAAATCACCACTTTTTAACCATGAAAACCACATCCGACACGTTCTCTCAGCAAGAACATATCCACCATAAACATCCATACAAATTAGATAACTTTAGGTAACACTTTTCGTCATATTAAAGCAATCCACGCAAAAACACTCTACCAGAGACAAAACTTGAATTAATGCACGAATTAATTTGCAGACCTAATACTATACTTTTCATAAATTCACACTCTTGAGCATTTTTGAAAGTTTTTTTTTTTTTTTCAGAACAAAATCAATTTATAAGTAACTCGAAAATGCGTAGTTTTGCTTTTTGCGTACACACATGATTTTATGGCGACAAATTCCAATTCTATCCTGCGAAGAGGTGTGAATTATTGTGATTGTGCTCATACTCCGTAGAACCGGCCAGGGGAGATGGCATCGTAGGCACGGATGAGCTTTGCATTGCAAATTCTACGTACCGCTCCTTATAAAAAATGATAAATGGACATCGTCTAGGCGCAACATACCACACCTACGTGGCCGAAAAGGGTAAGAGTCAATGATGGATGGAATAATGGCGGTCGTGATTACAATCAGCAACCCATTATCGATTGACATTTCGGACCGCCGGACGGCCGGAGACCTTGTCCGCCTATCCGCACTAGGCAGACGACGACGCGAACGAAAGTTCCGAGCCTGACAGTCCCGCCGTCAAGAATGGAACTTGAAAGGGAAAGTACGGCTCATTTACAGCTTTCTCGATCGCCGTACAATAAATGATTTGAAACTATAATGCGAAACTCGCTCACGATCGCGCCGTAAAGGCAGACATCATTAATCGCGCGACAACCGCTACCCGGACGGCGGTTCCGGAGCGGTCCCCGCCGACGACAACCGGGGGCATCACGTGATCAGAGACACCGCACACCGCTTCACGTTGCTGCTTAAAATTCTGCCAACGGCTTCGCCACTGAAGGTTCATCATCGTCCCAACGGCTTCGAGGCAGGTTTTTGCATGTGCCGGGGTGACCCAACTCGACCGAAAACCGTCTCGTTAAGCACGTTTCATCTTCCGGTGTGTGTGTCCCAAACAGTTCGGCAACGGAGCTGGCAGTTCATCGAACGCATTACACACGGTGCGGAGGTCTGTCATTAGCGGATCCATGCCGCCAACCCAAGCGCTAGAACGCGCAAGAGCAGGAAGCATGCTGCGACTGCAGTCATTGCGTACAATCTCCTCTGGAACGGGCCGGGCGGTCCTCGAAGGAAACTAGGAAGGAAGAAGAACCGTTCGTTTTGCACGGCGCACTGCTGCAGCTGCTGCGGTCGGTCGGTCGGTTGCCTTGGAGGCAAATCCTGTGCGCGATCGCGAGGCGCGTTCCCATGGTCCAGTCCTCGGCCCATCAGGGAAGTTGATTGCCTACTCCGCTCTTGCGTGCGGTAGCTCGTAAGCAGGACTCTCCACATTCGTTCTCGCTCGATTCGTTCGGTTCATGGCCATGACGTCGCGTTTCAAGGATACTTGGGGCGTGAGGAACGACGCGCGATGCTCGTTCACCGATCTACTCCCCCCCCCCCCCCCCCCCGCGCTTCACCACCCGGCCACCCGATGGAGACAAATCGGAGACCGTCGATTGCACGATCAACTCGTCTGATGGCGATGGCAATGAGCCTGGCGAGATGCGAAAATCGTGTTTCAGCCGAGCGCGTGTTGCGTTCCACGTTTCGCGTGTCGCGCGGATAGCGCCTACAGCAAGTTTCGAGCCTATGCGCCCGTGAGCCACGGGGCTAGTAGCAACTTAAATTGTTGGTTGCCTGAAATCCCAACTTTGAGGGTTTGTGCCAGCTACTGGTGCCTCACACACACACTTGATGAAGTTTCCACAATAAATCACGAAACATCACCGTTCGAATACATGGACACGGCCAATCGAGTGTTTCGCACAGTGACGTTGCCACAATCGACGGTCGGCCACGGGGTTTGCCACGGGCGCACTGCTGAGACAAACCTGCAATTAACAACAGCCTAATTGCCGGCTTGTTTAGGGCTTTTGAAGGAATGACGGAGCGTCTGCCGGCCGCACTTCAAATCCAGACTCGCAAGGCCGACGACTTTTCGTTCGAATGGCGGATTTGCATTGTTCTGAGCGAAGACGATAACCGTTGATCGTTATCAAAAAAGCATTCCCTCGTCGGCACTGTCGTTTGCGGAGCGTTTTCGGTTGAGGACTGCAAAGCTTTGCGTATGCAACAGTCAGCTCGAATGGGGCCACCGGGCAAGCGTTCAGAAACAGGTTTTGGGCGACTTGGAAAAAAGATTTCGGAGGTCGTCTGTCAGGTTTGATATTCGGGTCACGATTTGGTACGAAGCCCTATTTTGCCTGTCGCTATCTTTTGGATCCAGTGCTGTGGCTTTGTATCGTTGTCCACTGCACTCGATGATAACGCCGTGCGAATCGATGCCCATTGCTAGACTGCCTGAGGGCACAATCTACTTTTCGGCTCAGTTTGTCGCAGACTCGTACGTTTTCTTGGTTCCCACAGGCATAAGATGAATGCCGACATTTAAATCTAGTTTGGAAGCTTTTTCTCGGGACGGTGGAAACTTCCACTGTGTCGACTGCTAGCTACTACATCAAGAAATTATAATAGTATTCAAATCGTATGCGGCGTAAAGATCGCGTTAAAATAAAAGTACTCGAAAATAAGCGGCGGTCACATTTGGCAGCAAATAGTGCGTTTCTGAATCGTTCAATCGTTAGGAAAGTGCCACTAACGTGACTTGAAGTTGCACCAAACCTAAACTTTACAATCCATAATTCAACGAAAAAGTTTCGCCGCTTTTGCCACCATTGCAATCTTTCGATGAGTACGAGTGCCACGTGGAGAGCAAACAAAACGCATCGTTCCATTTCATTGCACCGCCCAAACAATCGCCGGACGAAAAAAAAGCAAAACGAAGCGTGTGTTCGACGAGCCGACGAGCTCATTTAGGCGCTCACGTGTTGAGGCTTTCAGATATTGTGCGAGAGTGAAAACTCTCGGAATCACGCGGGGTAATTAATTTTTCCCTACGGACACCAAACGGACTGCCTGGTGGTGGCAACTGTTGTCACGTCAGTGCAGTGAGGCCACGTGCCTCAAAAGCAAGGTTTCCGCGGCCGCGGACGAAGTCGATATCACAATCGTAGTGATTGGAACGATTTTCTAGAGTTTGTCAAATGTTCTTCCACGTGAGCCGAATATGAACCATGGAGGCAATTGAACCAAGCCGAGTGTTCCCCTCGTCCCCCCCGGGTTACCGACTATTACTGCTGCTGTTTTTCTTTCCCGCTGACTGTCAGACCAATGGCCGCGAGCGATCATTAGACCAACGGAACAGCGTCCAACCAAGGCGCTGGCGAATGATTATCTATGATTTTCCGTTGCCACGTTTTTGCCATCATCGCCATTTTGCATCACTCGCAAACGAAGATTCTTGAAATTACGTCTGAACGGCATATACGGAACGGAACTGGTGGACGCAATCGAACAATAAATGTAATAAAAGAGAACCTTTTCCAAAGGATACTTCCACAACGCAATCGATCAGGTTATGGTTTCAGGCCCCGTCATCTGGTCAACACCGAGTTTGGTTGTCCGAAAGTTATTTTCATTGTTGGGAAAATGATGGGAAAATGGGAAATGATGCACAAATTTGGCTTGTCATCGGTAAACAATACTTGATACCGTTTGATCAATCTTTTCTTGATTTATATCAAAATAATAAGCATGTGGCACTTGGTGAGCTTTTCACAAATTGAGATTGGCGTTGAAGCTTGAATGTAAGACAGTTTTAAATTTTCCAACACACAACACCCGTTGTTTAGTGAAATATGCTTGCAACAATGATAATAATGATTAAATAAACGTTCCTGTTCCTATAATAAATTGGTCAGCCGTAGCATGTTCAGCGTCATAACAGTGCACCAGTGTAACGAGCCTAGCCGAAAATGAAGCAAATAGTACGTGCTTGAGCGAGAATATTTTAAAAAGTGCCATTACAACTTCCGCCGCCTAATTCGTATTCATAGGAGTACCAAAAATAGCACAGTTTATTACACTCTTGGCCGGAATGCATACGTGGACGCATAAACAACTTCACGAGCAGTCACGAGCTCAAACACAGTGTGACCATTTTATCAGTTACCATTGTTCCCTTGAGTATAATTGTACACGTATGTGGCGAACAGCGAGGCATCAGCGAAAGATATGATCGGCGAGTTTATCAGAGCGACGGCAGGGGAGCCTGAGCTCCGAGACGTGGTGCTACGCAGCACGAATTACAAGGTGAAGGCCGCGATGCTGAAACAGATCAACAAAAGTCCACAGCTCTGGTCGGTCCTTCCCGATCTTCCCAACCAAACATATCAAATATACAACTTTGTGCTGGTGAAAACCTCAAAGAACTGAAGGGCGAAGTGAAGCCATTTGTTCCTCACAATTTTATTCGTAATCACATAATGTCGCCCTCTCTATTGATCGATGTCGCCTTCAGAGACAGAACATGGTTTGCTCAATGCACATTAATTGCTAATGCCTCTGGTTTACGAGCAACTACCGAGCGCTCGCGCAAAAGGTTAAGACTAATCGGTTTGCACTTAGAACGCGTGACGCAGTGTGGCGCCCTCCGTTTCGGTAAAAAAAACCGGTGCAGGATCATGTTCGTATCTTACCTGTAGTTGAAGACAGCGTGGGCCGATGACTTGTGATGGGTTGGCCGTTGTCGACATTGTATCCGAAATAATCCAGCTTGAAAACAGTACTGTATCTCAAACAGCGGTAGTTCACCTTCACACGCCAGCCACTCAATATTCATTGACTTTCCGCCTTTTTCCGGTGGCCCGTTCTGGCAACGATTGCTTATGTTTTTATCCTAAACAGTTGTAGAAATCTAACGAATAAATTTGGAGGCCCCAAACATCAATATAATGTACCGAAATCCTACAGCCGAACGAAACCTTTATATCACGCATGGACTCAATACGCATTTCACAATCTTTACAACGCACCTCCTTTCCACGTTCACTGTTGGTAAACGGTTTTGTGAACAAATCAACTACTCGCCCAAAACCAATGGACAAGATCTATCGCCTTGTCACTTTCGCGTTCATCGAAAAGAGGAAGTGAATCGAAAAAGTCACACTCGACCGCATGGTCTGTTAAATTTGGACCGCTTTTTTGTTATCTACTCTTACAATATTGGAAGATTTCATACTGCTTTGAAAGCATCGAAAAATACGCACAAAAACTATGCGAAGCGATTTAATGCTTCACGCAAGCCCCATCGGTGAGAGTGAACTCGGACAGAGGAGTTCGTCGTGATTTCACAGTCGTCGAGCAATCGGAATCGGGTGGCGTAAAACGCTGAAAAGTGAAAATTTCGGCTACCGAAGCGCTAGAAAGCACAGTTTCGACCACATTTATACGGTTGCCAGTGGTTTTTATTTGATAAATAACAAATAATGCTTAGCGCCAGAAACAAAGATCGTCGTCGCATGAAAGTATGCCACAAAAACTGCGCGAAGCCATCCAATAAACCGATTAGCACTAGCAGGACAAATAAACAGCTATATTTGATAAAAAAAGGCCTCTCTTACATGCTAAGCAGTTGAATCAACGAAACTCTACCACTCAAGCGCTATTGGCGCTGGATGAGTAAAGCGCAACGGAAACATTAGGTTTCAGTTTAACACCTTTAAACATTTCATCTTTCTAACCTCTGACCAACCGGTCGGAGGCCAGGCCGGTGTCTGCCAGTAAATGATGTCAGCAATTCGCTCAGCCGCAACGAATTGAAGCTCGCTTTGCTCACCTTGTGAAAGCATTAAACCAAAGCCGAAAAACGAGAAAAAGCCCAGTGTTTTAAACTCCAGAATGTTCGCATAAACTGCCGTTGACAATTCCAACCGACCGCCGGAATGATGTGATTGAAATCGTGCTAAATTGCGCCATTAGGACACGCTTGCCTGATCTCCCAAATTTTAATGATGCGTCTCTATTGTCTAATGTATCTCTGTTCGTCATGATA
Organism: Anopheles bellator; assembly: GCF_943735745.2. NCBI lineage: Eukaryota > Metazoa > Arthropoda > Insecta > Diptera > Culicidae > Anopheles > Anopheles bellator. The sequence continues at coordinate 47,535,214 of NC_071286.1, forward strand.
GGTATCTTCGGTACACTAGTAATAATGACACGCGGATCACGGTTCAAAGGGCCCGCGGTGAGGCAGAGAATATTTTGGACCAACTAAACGAAATATCTTTATTCGCAACCCTTGTGGTCGCAATGTCACAACACGTGTGCTTCTAAGCACCAGATTCACTTGATTTATCACATCTCTCCGAAGATCCACAGAAAGGTGAACAAACGAAGAGAAAACGAAATCTCCTGCGAAAAATTGATAGTAGCACTAGTTTTCTCAGTCCGGTCGATCACGGGCACCAACGATCACAACACACAGGATCCACAGCTAGACGAACGAACGTCACCGACGAACTTCCCGCGAACAAAAAAATTAAAAGTCTATGATTTTCAGGTTCGTCACTTTGCTGTCCTGTGTGTCCTTGTTAAAACGAGCGGTCCTTTTAAGTTCACAGCCACTACGGCACAGTTCATGGGGTGGAAACCTCTGGAAACACCGGCGGACTTTGCTGCGAACTGGGCCTCTGCTCTCTCACTGCAAGCGTGTCACTGTATCTCTGCACCGTCTACAGCAGCAACTGATAATCCCGAGCCGGTCCAGAAACCGTGTAACCGCCGAGCGTTGCGAGCGTTTCCGTGGCTTTGCGTCGGCGTCGGCGGTGCGCCTAAACTAAGCCCCGCGAAAGCACCGAGCGGCGCCGATCTCGTCAGTTGGATCTTTACCGCTCGCTCACATACGTTCCCTCCTGCTCTGCCTTTTTCGCGCTCTCTCTCTCTCTCTCGCTGTCTCTCTTTCACTCCCCCCATTCCGTCTCTATCGCTCCACCTCGGTCCCGTGTCTCTTTCGTGCTTTCGTTCTTCCTTCCGTGGTGCTGTGTCCAGTGCGCGCTATCACGGTCGGTCCGCGAGATCCAATCACCTGGGGGATCGGGATATTAGTGAGTTGTGGCCGCGGTCGTGGGGGAGCCCCGACTTCATCGCTCTACAGAACGGCGGCGTGGCTCAAAACAAACATCGGTCGTCGGTCTGGGGAGGTGTGCAAATGCCATCCCAACACGAATCGCATCCGAGCCATACTAACCCCACTGACGACACGACTCCACTCCTAGCCCCGAGACACTTGGAGAGATAAAAAATAAACAATAACACTTTTTTTCTAAATGATCCACGGCCATCCGGTACATCGGTAGCACCCTTATGTGTCGACCGCGTGACAATGGCCTGTCATAGGCACACGCGTAGGAAGAAAGAAAAAAAAGGGGTTAATTAAAACCTACGAAGCGCACCAGTTGGTTACACTAGCGTCCGCATGGTGGCGCTAGTTCGCAGTACAAAAATTATCATTTCTTATCAACCAGCGATCGAAGGATCGAGGATTCATCCGGAAATGACGAGCTTCGTGAGCTTCGAACCACAAGATACGAAGACAGCAATACTTTGGACAGTGACGTCACACATCACTACGGATGCATTTCCGTACACTAGATGCAACTTCCAACGCCTGGCGATTGCAGCCCCTCGTATCTCCACATCACTGTACGGGGCAACTCACACAACTCTCGTTCTCTATTGCTCTGTCCCTTTCCTGTCTCTCCGCTGAACTGCGACCTTAAAAATACAAGGAGAACGCCTTTTCGTGGACTGCCTCCGTGGTAAGCGCAACGATTAAAGACCCCCTTGCAACCCGTCCCGGTGGCGTTGATAAAGCTGCCGTAAGTAGAATCAGATGCTTGTTTCGAAAAACAAAGAAAAAGTCGACGCTCGTTTTCGGAACGGATCTCCCCCGAACCGGTATGCCACGTTTCGATTAAACCTTTCAACGATAACCTACAAATAGCATACGAGCACCAGAATCACCCACATTGTTCTCCAAGAATCACCCACAGCCACGATTATTTACGGCATGGCTTCATGTAGCTTAAGGTCACAGGCACTACTGCAAGGTGTGTGAGCTTTCGGTCTTATGGGTTGGGGCCATTGATTGTATCCAGAATTATCCCGGATCTTCTAGTCGCCATCATCAGTTTATTTTTCTTCTGAGCGATATCCGGCCCGGTATCGACCGGAAGAAAGCGTAAACTTTATTGCGAGCATTGCGCCGAGCAACTTGAACAAAGCAAAACACAAAGCACTTTCCCTTTGTCCAGCTCCCAAAGCTCCCACGCTCCCAGCTCTCCGGCCCACCGATCACGCACGCCATCAGCCGCCGCCGTCAAGGTTTGGAAAGCTTCCGTTTGATTGAAAGCGGCGAGCCCTTCGAACCGTTCACCTGTGTGAATCGTGTTGCACCTTCACCTCGACACCCAGGTTACGTTCGGCTAAGGACACTCGCGTACTCGGGGGCTGATTTTACTTCCGATGCACACACAGTGGGCAGCTGGGCCACAAGTTCACACCGCTAATTGTTGGCGAGCTGCCTTACCGTCTGTTTCACGCACGCACGCGATCTCGCCGGAAACCGTACCCGATGTTGTTCGCTGGCCGGCGGGTTGATGAGGCACGCGTCATCCGTTCTCTCCTCCGGTTCTAACCACACTGAGCAGACTGCACGTCGTGGCGATGAAACTCCACGATACGCTCTGCGGTCGGCGGCGCCAGACGTGAAGCTTGCGCAACGCACAAACGTTGGCAGGGCAAACCCAACCCTACGCGAGACACTTGCTTGCGTCTCTTTTCTACTCTGGGGGACACTACTGACTGCCATGCCCAGTTACGATCAACGATATTTACTAAACCTTCAATATTCTATTAGGATTCGAACTCAAGTCTTCTATGACGGTTAGACCAGGTTAGTCTTATTGTAGGCTATAAGGAGGGCAGCCTACAGCAGCAAACTTGAGCGGTGCGATTACTTAGACCACCCTTTTGCTGCCCTTTTTGACCTTTATCCGTGCCCCGTCAACCGTCCGCAAGCAAACAACGCAAGGCGTTCTTCTCGATTCACGCACTCGATTGATAGTATCGATGCCCCGTTGTTTATGTACGACTCTCGAAAAGCGATCAGCTTCTTTGTCTAAGCGACTCCACATTGAACCTTGTGCGGTGCTCTTATGGAAACTTCCGATGGATCCGATGATGGAGTCCTTTGGACGAAGCCAGGCAACCAGGGCCACTGGGAAGAGGGCGCAGCCAGACTAAGCGACGTTTGACCCTAAACGCCCGGTAGCAAGTACAACGGACGCACCTGTGCTGTGCTCGGCTCCCAAACCGGCTGCCTCAGACAGGGACACCGCGCTGTCAGTGAATGGCGCACGGCCACATAAGAACGCACACACACGCACGGTCGTACGCCCTCTGACCGCGGGTCTCGTGACTCGTCTTGCTCGTTAAGTTGTGCAGTTTATAGGCTGCCTTAGCTGGCCCCCAGGGTAGCCGTGGACTACGGCCACTTGTTTAGGTGACGGAGCCGACGACGACTTGATCTTTAATGCACTACATTGTCTAGCTACCTTTTGCCACACGCCACATCAGCCAGATGATTCCACAGAGGTTCGTCCGTTCGTTTCAAATCCACGATTAATGACGGTGGACGCCGAGGACGCCCAGTTTACGGTGCTGACGCTGGAAGCCACCGACCCAGTTGATGGATATGCGTGCGTATGTAAGCCAGAAAATGAAGTCGGTGTGTCCTCTTTTGGGGTGGCCACCAAAAGGAGGCTCACTGCGCGTGTGAGCTTTCGGCCCAAATTTTGTTCAAAAAAGGACAACAAGATTTAAACCCTACAGACAATAGGGCGGATTTTGTAGGGACGATAGTACAACCACAAGATGAGCATAGATGGTTTTGTTGGGTTTAAACATAACCCAACTTCAGCTTGCTGAGCTACTAGCATGTATTAATGTGCTACAACTTGTTCACTGTTTACGTTGTGTAGGTTTCCAAGTAGGCTTAAAATTATGATTCTTTGTCCCAGAGTTATTGATACACGGTGGTCAGATACGCGTGCACTTTTTGCTTTTGGTTATAAAACAAAAACGGCTGAATATTTTTCGATGCTTGAACTTTTATTTGAAAAGTTCATTCATAATATTTATTCGTGAAAAATTATTTCCGTTTAACGTCCACCACGGGCAGCTTGGCAGAAGCTCATTCGGTCGTTCTAGTTTTGAGTACATTGTCGATTGTATCTGATCCTATCTTGGCAATGGTAATTTAAATGTGGGTCTTAAGGTCGTCAATAGTGGCTGGTTTGTTCACGTAACATTTATCTTTCGCCGCACTCCAAAGATAATAGTCCTATTGTGTCAAACCGCAGCTTCGTGGAGGCCAATTCACATCACCATTTCTGCTGATTGTTTGCTGTCCGAAGATGCGGCGCAAACAATCGATCGTGGCTGTCGCTGTATGGCACTTAGCGCCATCCTGTTTTAACCATATGTGATCCAAGTTTTCAGCTTCCATTTCGCCAAAGAACCAATCAGTCAACATTTCTCGGTGGCGTCTCCTTCTTCATTCATTCATACGGCGGCCGATGATGCAACCAGACAAAAACAGGCACCGTTTTGGCAACAGGCAAAACAGGCAACAGTCCCCGTTTTGGATGCATTGGCTTCCCTTGCGCGAAGTGTGGGTTTTTCGAACCCCAAACACGACAATTCTGCTTATTAACATAGCCACCGGGGAGGAAATAAACTTCAATGAAATTCCATGAAATGAAACGGAAAGTAAATTCAATGAAAAAAATGAAATTCTTCAAGCGTAAAGCGACCCATTTCGTAAATTTGTAAGTGTTTAATAAATGTCTACAATGTCCAGAATCAAGTCTGATGTTTTAAACGTCAAATAATAGGTAGTTCAAAAAGTGCACGCATTTTTGACCAGCCTGTATATCAAGCACATCATTTAACCTTGTAACGACATTTCGCTTTCTTGTAGCTAACAGATTAATCTGTAAGCTTTGCTTTGTCTCCTTTCACTGCACATAAGTCTCAATTGAGCAATGATGACAACTGGTGAAGGTGTGAAGGTAGCAAACTTTCAAAATAGCATCTTGCTTGTAGTGTATAAAGTACATACAAAAGTGGTAGCAACAACCAGTCCTCGACTGATCAGGATTCACCAAGAGAGGAATTCAACAATTTCACAACGCACGCCTGAAGGTAAAATGGTGGCGGTAAATTACAAAAGGTTTTTTTTTTTGAAGTAGCCAATCCACAAAAAATAATTGGCTTGGTGTCAAGCATGGTTCGAGTTCGCCGGCCAGTTGGAGCAACATCGAAAAACCTGTATGACCCAACGACCTGATCCGATCACAAAGCCGGACGAGTGTTACGCAACACAGATTGGGTGTAGCGCTGCCGATGAAAGCATAACATTAAAGTAAAAGATCTAAACTTGGGTTTATTTTTATTGTCATGTCAAGTTTACCAACAAGGCCAGGTAGAGCAAATATTCTGCATGTTTCGAAGTGTAAGCTTGACGTAACTACTTTGTTTGACTTCTCTGTTTTACGTGGCAAAACTCGCACCAAGTTGATGTGATGTTGGCAATGAGTTATGCCGCTGCCAATGCTATGGAAGCTAAGCATAGCCTGCGTACTTTTGCTAAACCGGCCGCTGAATTTAAGCGTTTCCCGACCTTCTTGCCACAGCCAACTTACAGAATGCTGAATAGATTTCTTTTGTAGACGACATTCCCTTGAACCTGGCCTGGATGACGGATAATGCTACGCACGCTGTCATCGTTATCTGGAAGGCCGGTACCACGGTGATCGGTCCTAGATATGCAAGTCACCTCTGGTGGGATGTTTACTCTTCTATTTCAGATGAGATAAAGCATGAAGCCATTTTGTTGGACGAACCAGTGTGCTCCATACGACGCATGCAGGGTTTTTCAGAGGTTGCCGCGGTTCGTTGATGAACTTGCCAAGGGCGAGCGGATGAGTATCAGGTTCAGTAATTGCGACAAGCTTGAGTACTTTCTTGTGTAATTGAAATTCGTTTTTTTTCGAAGAAGTATAGAGTTGTAGGTTATAAAGGAAACAAAATAGATTCAGCTGCCGCAGGAAGAAAGTGTCTCAATAAAGATATTTAGTTCACATATTTACACATATTAAACCATAATCGTTGGCACACACATTTTTGGATATTTCCGAAACCTCTGGAAACCAACGTCATCACTTGAAATCCAATCTCATCTGATCCCGTTCTATCGACTATAGCAGTGACTCTGGTTGCAGTCATATCCATGCAGATCGAAGGATTTTCCTTTCTGGCGTCGTATTCATTACGAATGGAAGCAACGTCACGGTTACCACGCAGTTTCGAGCAAAACGATCACTTACTTCCGTTTACCTAGAAAAAGCTTCTAACCGCTGCATTACCGCACGTAGCACCAACCGATCAAACCGGATCGACAATTTTTGCAATCGACAGAACGAAACTGCACACTGGCTGTGCTGCTGCGAGCAGAGCTCTCCATCGAACCAAGGCCATACAATGGCAAAATGTGCTTATTGGGACAGATGTTTGTAACCCTTTAAGCGGAGCACCGCCGATGTGCAATGAGGAAGTAGTCTTGCAGATCGCAACTAGAGATTCTTGTGCAGAAAGTTGCCCAACAGCACGCCCGGGTGGTAACTGGTTGGAGTAGAGTATTTCTTGCCAAACAGATTCGACGATCGGTTCTGGCACTAATAAAGTAGTGGCCTGGCGCTAGCATAAAGTACTGCAGCGTAACTGGTATAATTTGGTGGCTTATCGCGATTTTACTTATTTTCTACTCCCAGATGAGATGTCTCAATCTGCCTCCCTTCAACCCTCATTCAACCGATGCCGCGACTAGCGTACTACCTATTGAAAGCGACAGTTCATCTGGGTCAGCAACAGACGCTACTCATTAACCTTGTTTCGCTATGCTTAATGCGGCCGAGGTTCGAAGAAACACACCGTTCCAACGTGCAATGCTTTTTCCATAGGCCCGAACTCTTTTCGGAACATTAACAATTTTTTCGTAATAAAAAGGTCACGGTGTTCGTGGCCGGTCTTTGGTATAGGTCTCGGTTAACTGCTATATGACTAGAGCTGGTTGATGCAACACTTTGGGCCTTTATAGCACTTCGTATGATGGCACCTGTTTGCGCTCATCGTAAGGTACTGATTCTAGAGTGTAACCGTAAAGATGTGTGACAAGATCAAGTACGGTACGAGTTGCTCTTGCCCCAAACCTCATTTGGCAGTCGCCAAGTCTATTGGGCCATTAACTAACTGAAGGGTTTGTATTGCATTCCGACAGAAAGGTATTGACGGTTTAATTAAACGGTGGAAAACAGTTTCCGTTCCAAGAACGGTCGAGACCTCGGGCATGTTTTCGAGCGATGTTTAGTGAGGAAGTTTAGAATCGATTTGTGCCATTAAGAATCCCCAAGCGACAAGCGTACAATCGAGAAATTACTGCTTTTGTAACTGACACACATTAGGATAAGTAATTAGCGAAGACCCTTAACATTCTAGCATTTATTGGTAATTTACTTCCACATTGTCCACATTACGTAGCTGTTCGTGCCTTTCCTCAATTATGTAACTGTTGGTTAATTAAAATAAAAATGGTAAACGAGGCTAAACTGGCTTTATACAGCGTAATTTTTATAACTGACCAACTCTTTGAAAATATGATTCAAAATCTCTCCCACACTTAATGTTTTGTTTCATTTTTGATAATTTGTTTCGTTTTGTATGTAGGCGACTTTAACTATTTCAACGCTTTACATACTTATCCGTCTACCACAACCACCGAACAGTCCTGGCCTGCAGTAGAAACGCGCTTCACTTTTCGCGGTCGAGCTCTTTCGTTGACCACCTCGTTCTGGGAGGTTCTGTATAATCCCAACCTTGACCCAGTGAGCGAAGTAGTTTCTTCAGAATTTAGAATGACGTGATGACTGCTAATACCCTAGCTAAAATCTCATTCATTATTCAATGGTGCTAACCTTTGACCCTAGATAGGTGAAGCTTGAGACGACATCGAACCGGAGAGCCTTCGAGGTGTAATCATCAACATAGGCCAAAATCGGACTGGACTTGAAGTAGATGGTCCCTGAGGTTCCAGGTTCATCATCCCATAACCCATCTTGTGAATCCCTCTCTCCACTTTTACACGCTTGGCTACAACGCTGTCGGTGTCTGCTGTTTTGTTACTGTTTAGATTGATAATAACAGATTGATAACAGGATCCAATTTGTGACAGCATCTCGAGGCGTTTATTTATAGTTATGTTTCTGACGACATAGTATAGAAAAAAAAACATGAACACAAGATTTTGGGTTCCATTTGCGATGCTTAATAGAAACACTAGAAAGCTTGTCTACTTGCTTCTGGGTCTTTTCATACCTTTTCTTTTCTGCCATAACTGCTCCTCATGCTTTAAATTTTTGTTTTGTATAACACTTATATGGCCAATAATACCCATACCGAAAGTGTTGAATAAAACTAAAAGTACTGGTGGTGACAGTTTGACAGTGGAGACCCAACGCCCGCATTCTATAAGAATGATAAACCTTGAAAAGCAAACGGCTCACTGAAAAGCAAATTCTACTGTACTCATAGAGACTCCAGACAACAAAAAACTTCGTCAGATGCTATGGACCACGCTATGCGTAAACCGGATTTTGCATGAAACGAAGTCCTTCGCCGACCATAAATACGACTCAGTACGTTCTTTAAGAGTAAAAATGTCCTCCGACGATTATTTTCTTAATTCAATGCTCTCCATACACCTACCTGCTTGATGAGGGTCGTGATTTTCGTGCCCATGGTGTGCGTGGTGATCGTGGTCATCCTGTAAATGATGTTTCAGGTGGTGGAGATGGGCATAGAAGTGATGGTGATGTAGGACGCAGGCGAGATCGGTACAATTTAACATAGTTCCGCAGGCCGAGGTGGCCGAGTGTGATGCCCGGTGTTGACTTTCAGATGCTCCTTTACGCCGGTTATGCGAGATTTTTTTTGATACCACCTCCACAAAATAGCTGCCACAGTAAGTCACTTAAATGGCGACCCGACAGACAATACCACGGTGGGCGTTTCTAGAAGCTGCAGTTTTCAGGCACTACTGAACACATCGGACTACGGACATCTGTGGAGAGACAGTAGAACAATACTGATTACTGATTGTGGTTAAGAAAATTTATACTAAAAGTATCTTAATAACGAAACCCCGTTGACGTTGTTCGACGGTTTTGATCATCTTATGGAATAGGTTGAACCGTTTCATGCATCAAGCTGCGAACCGTCCCTATTTGAAACTGCGTTAGTCTACCTCTTCGTGTGACTCTGATAGTAACGGTACATCGGATGATGTGACTAGCAGTTTTGCTTTGAGTCGAGTCTTTTTCCTGTTTCACGACGTCGCAGCTATCCAAACTGTCCTTGACTCCCTTCAAAGATCAAAGAGGTGTTGCGAAAGATCTATGCCTGAGTTTACGTTCGACATTAACCGAGGCAAGGCACCAAAGACACCTGCTGGTGCTGCCTATCCGATGATAAGTAAGCTCAAATCCGGAGCCCTGCTGACTGGTTAGACAAGCAGCATGGAAGTGAAACTGGCCGAGCTATGAAGATTCGCAGATAAAACTATTTAATTTATCGCACGAGATCCATACAAACCAACAAACATACGCAAACGGCCCAGGCACAACTTCGGCACATCGATGCAACAAAACTCGATGTTGTCGAATGGACCGTAAACGTACATTAAGAAAATAATTGGAAAAAAAGACCAGCAAACAATTGCTACTTATAAAAGTGACATCTCAGTATAAAAGAACTATGTTGCTCAATCAAACGTAAATTTATTATGTTTTGATGTAAAGTTAATAGGAATATCTTGTATTATAAATGATCTGCTTGATCTTGTCCCCTTTGATGAAGGGGGTTGGAGCAGGGCCACCAGCTCGCCCGTAAAAACCACATTGTTACAAACAACAACAGAGTTTAATATTATCATAGTTGCAGGCCAAGAACGCTCGTTGGTTGCACTTGACGGATAAAAAATGGAATCACTCGTCACGGCAGAGGGCCAAAGAAGAAGTTAACTGATTTATACTGATCTGTAACTAACTACATCAAACAAATACAAATCAAAAACAAAACACGTGCCAATCAAAAACAAGTATTTACCAAGCCATCCAAAAAATTCATTGTTCTCACTCTCGAACTTTAAACTGGTCCTACCTTATCACTGAAGACCATAATAAAGCTAAAGTTTTGATTTAACGTAACGCTATTTCTGATTGCTGCTGAGTCAGATATTGTGCATTGGGCTTCTTTTAAAAATCGGACTCAAATTTGACATAACATAAAAAGTAGCTTAAACCGAATTCGATCCATTGTAAACCGTTACCAGGTTTCGTCAAACACCCAGCGTAGCTCTGCGCGCAGTGTCTTCGCAGAAAGTAATTTCGGTCGAGTTCCAAACGACACGTAACACGTTGTCATTACGCAAGCGCTAGGAGGTTGGAGCCGCCGGAGCGCAATCGGATTGAATTAAAGAGCATGCCTGGCCGGGGCACGCGTAGGCTGTGAAATGGTTTTGAAAGTCAATCATTCGCACTGTGTCCATGATTGGTCGTCTAGTTTTTGAACAGTGGCCTCTGCGATTGGGTGATGCAAAATGTGACTCCCCCTTTGATCGACATTCGAAGTCAGAGGATTCACGCGTGCAATTCCTTTGCCTTTTGCTTCAATCTTGCCACTGCCAAGCAACGTCAGTAATGGCCTCCTGTGCTGCACTGAGGAGCAACGCGCAATATCTCCAGCAAATGCCATAGTAGGCATGGAGTGAAGCTATGTTATCTATGTCTTATGTTATCACTCTATGTCTTCACTTTCTCGAGGCAAACATTTTTTTTAATTGTACAAGAACGGACCGTATTTATGAGGCAGACATTGCACTTTGATAGAGTGATTGAGTGATTGCATCCTGGCACGCTGCTGCATGCTGTAGTTAGCTCATCATTGCCGCTAAGGAAAGTGGAAACACATGCGAGGGAGTTATTCGGCTCTTTCTGATCAGTGAAATCGTCCTTTAGGACTTGTATATGAAAATGAATCACAATTCCATTTATTTGTAGAATATGCTTAAATTTTAGATTCATTATCGAGATAAAAGAACAGTTACGGATTGTACAGATCGCACACATAAAATAAAAAAAAAATGCAAATCATTTAATTCAATCAAGAAACACTGTTTAAAGACTAGCAGGTGCTTGGTTGTATCTATTCTGGGTTCCCCACTATTCATGCAACGGATCACTCATGCCATAGTTGATGGGTTTTGCAAAACGATCGGTAATAAATGTAAACGTAAAGTAAATCAAGATACACAAGTACACGATAACGACTAATAGACGTCAGCTGTGTTGCGGCACCTGGTATGGCGCTCATTTGCGTTAAGCTACGATTTGATTGACTATGTGAGTACAACACCAGCCCTTGAACCTGCGACTCTCGGACTCGAACCTCGAGCAAACCGGAAATGTTCGGTCAATTAAGATTAAACAAACCCCCACATTGAATGTTCAAATCAGACTGTTGTCACAATCAACCTAATGCCTTACTCTCGAAGACATGAACATGTCGACTATACTTCACTACGACATTACACAACTGTCTTTTCTCTATCAGGATTGAGTAATTTTTTTTCACTATATCCGCTTTCTTCGAGGTTCTACTATTTTTCAACACCCATTTCGAACAGAAAGCCGCGTTTCGGCACTGTGTGCGGAAACCGTCCGCCAAATCACTTTCGAATCTCAATTGCAGCACGGTACTAGGGCACAGTCGTAACAATTCACGTACGCTGGCCTGGGTCGCTTTCAACTAGGCAGCAGTAAAATCAAACATAGACATTCCCAGAGACCGACAACATATTGGCCGAAACCCGCGTTCAACTTTCCAACAAAATGTAGGTCATGTGTTGATAAAAATCTAGCAAAATATCAACGCGAATATTGATGGTATCGGGCTGCCCACGGTTTCTTGTTCACCAAGTATTTCTACAATATTATGAAGGCTTTCACGATGGCTGAATTTTTTTATCTTCTAATTTCACCTTGTTTTTATTGTCATTATGTTGCTGTGTCTCTAGCATGGTGTGGCTTATGAGCAAATGAGCCACTTTCCAGTTACGCCACGTATTGGAGTCCGGCAATGCAAATTAGTACCGTCGTCACAAACAGGACCGAGCATAAGCGGAACCATAGATAGACGACAGAGCAACCGTGACGTTTTAGTGTTAACGTTTACTTTAAACACATGGTCTAGCTTCGTGTCACATACACATACTCATAGTAGCGCAATGGCCGCGTAACAGAGCCTTGCCTGGCCATGTTTAAAGGTAGTAGGAGGCAGCGAGTAACATAGTTTATGCTTATCTGCTCCGCTGGGGTCATCGGGAGATTATGTACCGTTCAACTCCTCCGTTCGTTTGTTTGTTCAACAAATCACGAACACAAGGATCAATCAATTAGTGGCGACCGAGAAAAATATAATATGCTGCAATCAGAGGACAAACGGGGAAAGAAAATATGGCTCGAAGGACAGAAACGTAAAATGTTATACGTAGAACGTAGAAAACGTAGAGTATTGCTTCTTATCTGTTTACAGTAGCTTTATAGTTGATATGTGCTTATTTTTCTACGGAATCTATTCTACGCTCTTGAAATCAGCTTCATAAACATGATTCTGTTTTGAAGAGCGAAGGAGAGAAGTCTCCGACTTACCAATTGCTCGTCGCTCGACAAAACCTGCTTGCGGCTCATGACCCTGGAGGATTCCACAGCGAAACAAGCCGTAAATTTTTCATCCATGAATTTTCGCAATTACGATGACAATTCATGCCCGCAAAGACGACGAACACTACACGGAGCGGAAAGCACCAACGAACTACTGAACGGACAAACTAATTGCTTTGAATACCTTACGAAACTAGGGACACTTGGCATCGCACGATTAAAGCACTTCCGCACTCAGCGACAAAAAGGATTCAGTGATGAGGTTCCACTTGCTTTCGCTATCAGACGGTAAGATGACTTAGCCACACTTCCCGCGCCTAATGTCTCGCTTTCTTTTCTTGCTTCTTTTTCACTCTGCTTCAGCCACTGAACTGAGAGAGCCTCAACGGTTTTCACGGTATCACTCTCTCGCTCTCTCTCTCTTTCGCTCTCGCAACCTCTTTCTCTTTCTATTTGTTGACCCCTCGCACACCACTTCTTTCTTTCACATCTCTTATTCAACGTTTGTTGTCGATTGATGATAAGGGCGGTCTCGAATGATCGTTACCAGAGAGTGTGATCGTTCCGACGATGATGGAAGTACATGAGTCAGATCATGTACGAGTTTTCGGAAAAACATTCACGGTTTCCATAAATCTGTAGCTCCCAAATCATCTTTGCATACTTCGAAAACCTGATCCGGAATTTGTTTGTCACTTGTCACTTGGGCAAATTCATACGACCAACGCGAAGCATCACCACTAACAAACATCACTTGTCTATCGACTGATTCACGGGTTGTTGATAGCAGACCATTCTGTGTGGCATCATTTTTTGGGTGTGTGAATGTGTGTACCCACCTGCAGATCACTCGAGTATTCGCTCGCTGCTTGCTATCGGAACGGGGATTGATAAGAGCCTCAAATTACAGTACAGGCAACAACGCACATCAAAGAACGGCCAAAGTGCTACGACAACCACGCCTGATCGCTGCTCTCATGAAGTATAACAGCCAAACGCAAGTGACACGACGATGTGCCTCCTCACGGCCGCCTGCTAACAACTCACTGATCACCAGGGCTCAAAGCAGTTTCGGGCAGATTATTGCCTGCGTGTCTGTCGGTCTGGCAGTGGCAGCCTTCCCTTTCAGTACCCGTCGTAGGCCAGCCACTTGTGTTGCCTACTCTCGGCAATCGTTCGCATTCACTCGCACTCACTCTTTCACACGGTGCCACTTGCTATTCGTCGGTTCGTGCCCTTCGCTTAATATTGATCTCAGTTGCTGGGTCGGGCGATTGAACTACCTCAGCACTCGGCAGTCTCGAGAACGGCAGTGCCCGGCCAGGTGCTCCTCACCGTATTCAATTAATTTACTAGAGCACAACAAACGCGCACATTCCAGTGGCCGTCACTAAAGCCGTGATGCCCTTCTCTGGCACTAATTTTGAGAACCCATACCCGCTGGGCGATTGTGTCTGGGCGCAATCATTGCATTCGGCCGCTCCGAATACGCCTGTGTTTGAGTAGTGTTTGTTTAATTACAGGCCACGGGCGACGAGGGAAACCCGCAGGAGGGCTCCTATCCGAGCCTATCCGATTTAAGTAGACGAGATGGGATGGATGGAACCAGATGATTGTGCCAATTGTTTGTTGCAGTCCATGTGGCGTCGATTAGTGGCGCAAGCTCGGCTCACCAAACGCGGATGTTGCACCCTTATACCGACGAACTGCACTTCCTCTATCTGTACCGGGCAGCACTGGTAGAGGAAAGGCGAAATGGTGAGGTGCAATAACACGAGTATCCACGAGATTGATTTTCACACACCCGCCATGGGTGGACCTATTGTTTCCAGTTCGCACACGCGCGGAATGAAATGTAGCAGATGGCGGTTTCGAGCCCGAAACCGAATGTTCGCTGTTCGATCGCTAACAGATCTCCGCCGTTACAGTTGAAAGCATAGCCTCGAATCTAGAATGAAAGTAAAAATGCCTGTCCTTGTGATAAGAATGTTGTGGACCTTCGCTATGTGACGAGCTCTTCCTAGCAAGTATTGATAAGTACGATCGTGGATGTGAGAAATGTATTTCGGTTTTGCTTGTGCTTTGATTTCTAAACAAACCGAAGGCAATTTATAACGAAACAAAACCAGTCCATGAGATTTGAATGCTTGAAAAAAAAAACATTTTGATTAGATTATTAGTTGGGCGTCAGCACCTCTAATCAATTCTAAAAGAGGATTTGAATTTAAAACAGTGACTGGCAGGAATATTTCAGATAACACAGCGTGCTCCTAGAAATGTTTGGCCTATTAGCAACCTTCCATTCTTTCATTTCTTTTATAAAAAGTGTAATAGCACAGTAATGACATTTCTTCCACGGAAACTATAAGTATAAACCATAACAGTAATGTCTATAAGTATGTAATGGTTAGTACATTTGAAGGTTATTTGCAAGAAAGTTCAAACACTCCTTCGCCATAAAAAAAACACTGCAATCATTTTATTGTTTCGACCTTGTATGTTGTGTTTCATCACTTTCATTGTTGGAACCTCTGCCGTTATCTGGCAATTACAACCGTTGATGACGGTTGAATACCGTCTATCAGATAGGTAGAGACGACTACGGATTTACCGGAACGTAGTAACATAGTAACGCGGTTGTGGCTGAGTGAAAAGAATGTTCAGCGCCAGGAATGGCTCCGGAGGCATGTACGATGCCAGCATTAATTTCGGGACAGCCAGGACAGGGCAGAACTGCCGCCAACGACGGTCACTGCTCCTAGAGCATCTGACCTGGATTGATCGCATCACCACTCGAACTAGAATCCAGTAGTGGGTTGGTTGGGTGAATGAATGCTTTACGCACTGCCACGCATGCCTCGGGGGCCCCAAGAGGGAGTGCGACCCTCCAGCGAGTCCCCGAGCGAGGCATACCCACTAAACCATTCTTCCTGATATTCATTTCCACCACTTCTTAGACTACTTATACAGTTTTTCTACGGAAAAGGGATGTTGCCCCTACCCTTGAGCCTCTCTGATAATTCTATATGTTAAATGGATATGTTGTTACGTTAAATATGATATGATAATATGATAAGATATATTAAGATTGATATTTCAAATAATACTAAAATGTGATAACTTGGTACTAAAATGTTGAAACGGCGTTACCCGTAAAAATGTTTCCGTTTAGATGTTTTATAAATAAAGAAAGCAAATAACTATACCATGATGTGTATCGGATAATGGAGCCCTTAGTAATCTGTGTTTCTGAATCTGTGTTTATGAATTTCTGAATTTCTATATTTCCAAAATAGCAAAATGAAGAATATGAAACATCGAAGATGTTTTTGCTTGATTAATCATGTTATTTGATGAAAAGCGAATTTTAAGCGGAATAAGAAACAATAAGGACGTTTATAGAAACATGTTTGGCGCGAGGAATTTTTTGTCAAATAAAATTTGAAATTATGTTCCGTGTCATTTTTTATTTCTACATTAAAAGTATATAAACATAATTTGTATTTCTTATTTATTATTTTAATTGATATGAAAAGGCGATTTGACGTAGTATTCTATTATAAACATCAATCTTATTAGACAAACGGAAGTGCAAATGCACTTGTAAACCTGCCTGAGGATACATTTTTGTTTTTGGATCGCACCTCAACAGTGAAATGCACGAGTTTGAGTGCGCAATTTATTGGTTCGCCTTTGGCAGCCCCCCATTCGAACATGCTGTCTATTACCGCTCTTTAGTTCCTCTGTCACGGGTGAACATGCACACGAGTCATGTAATTATGATTGCGGGGCGATAGAAAAATCCAACAAAAAATCGCACTTAAAACGTTTCCCAGTCATCGTATCCGCGTGCTGCATAACGCAAACAACGGCCTATAGTTTTCGTGTTCATGGTTCGTAGTTTGACGTTTTTTGTCTGGTTTTTGTTTAAACGGAAAAGCGAACAGCAGCACTCGATCCGTGTGTAGTTTATATAATATTAGGATGCCCAATGGATGGCCAAAGACTACAGCACAGCACGCAGTTATACTTACTGAATAACAACTTCAATAGCGGCTCTGTAAAGCTGTTCATGTGTTATTCGAATATTCGCCATACCATTGAGCATAACGCTTGTAAAAAGTCAGCTACCGTACAACCACCGAATGTGGCTTTTGGTAGGACACTGGCGTGTACCGGGACCATCGCCGGCTAAAGTGTATCGGTGTGAAATTAGAAAGTGTTTTCTAACCATTTCAGCCACTCAGCGAGCTTCGCTGCCCATCGTATCACAAATATGCTCTTTCGCGTATACATTTTTCGAGTATACCTTTACACCAGTATTAGTGATTATGATGAGGGCTTGCCCGTCTTGGTCGCGGGGATAGGTGGCAGCACTGGTCCGCCATTCAGGCGCACACGGAACGGAAGATGATCTTCAAAAGATACCACGTGGAATGTATACATACTGCAAATGTAAAATAAGTTTAGGGACCTCAGGATGTTGTATCGAAAGCGTTCAAACTAAATTTACAACATTTACCACTTCCACAGATTGGATTGAATTCCTTTTCAGTTGGCAAATTGTCTTACGTGCTTTTATTTGTTTCAAATCACAATCATGTAAAATCACAAATCAGATTACAACGCCAGCCTTGGAAAAGGCAACTTGAAAAGAATTTAAACGATTTTTAAAATAACGTTCAAGTTCTCAAGTTTTGAAATGTTGTGTTACAAAAATGTTACACTACACATAGACAACACCAAATTGAATACTCGTTTTGTTTCGTAATCTTTTAGTTTGTAATTTATATAAATCGTTATTATTCTCGCGCTCAAAAGAACCGGCTTTTATATGTTTTATGTTTTTATTTGTCGTTTCTTTCATTTCTATCTTTGCTGCATTTCTTCCTTATGGTCGTATTCCAAGATTTTGTAGTGTAAGCATGCCTAGAACCATTGACGATCGCTGCCAGGTAGAAACATGAAAACAATCATTGACGGAACTTCCACATGTTTACATAAAAAGTTCTGAAGCAGCTTTTTCTCTTCCACCCGCCTTTCATCCTCCCTTACTATCTTTCTCTCCTCCACTCTTTCTCTCTCTCTCTCTCTCTTTCTCTTTCTTTCTTTCTCAATCTTTCTCATTTTTTCTCCGGCTTTTACCCCTAAAATTTCTCGCTTACCCAGACGATCGCACGCACCGTACGAACAAACATATTTCGAATGGTGCCGAAAATGAGAACCTCAAAGTCCTTTCTCCAACCCACAAAACAAAGCGTTGTTTTGGCAGATTTGTTTCAAATTATGTTTCAATTTCAATTGAATGCCACACTTGCCCAATTTATGGTGCCAATTCAGGCTGTTGATAACTCATGTAATACTGATAACTGATAATAGAACTCATGTAAAACTTGTTGTTGTGTTCGTCAACCTGTTGATTAAACCATCTTCTTTCATTAAGATGGTTCGTCATTTAAGATACAGTAAAAAGCTTGTCCACACAATTGCTCAACAGTTTTCGCTTGACACCCCTATACCTATACTGCACTGTGAAATGGACACAAACTGCATCGCTGCATTTCGTTCGATATCTGTGCTTCTTCTCCATTCGTAATATTAAGTTCTCTTTACTACTACCAAACCTCTTCACAGGGCACGCACTTGCGCTCTTCGTCGTGACTGGATGAAGGCCACTTGATGAAACTATCTGACTCGTTCGATTTCACTCGCTCACGAATGGTTTCTGCGAATTGCTTTCCGACTTACGTCTATAATTCGCAATATCTGCCACAGTGGGTATGAACAAGGACGATCAATCACAACCGATTTAACACGGGCGCGACCGGGAATACAACATTCGGGGCTGACCTCTATTCCAGAGAACGAATATGCTTCTATGAAAACTATTGTTGGGTCTCTGCACTGGTAATGCCATTCGGCGCATGCATTTGTGTGGCAACTTTCTACCTTTAGCAAAAAAAAACTCTCGTGCTGTCACAAGCCTCACGCACACAACGATCCAACCGACTTCAAACGATTCACTCTCCCCAGTATTCCACCAGCAATCCTAATATCATCCGTTGGCAATGAAACATCTCTACGCTTCAAGGCAACAACCGTAAAACACTGTTTAATAGTGAACATAACCGTTTATAGTATTGAAACTTACCACGGCTTAAGTGTGAGTAGTAATGTGTTTGGTAGACGATCTTCGAGCAACTAACGGCAACAGAGAGGCATTGATTTGTTTGCACTAAAATATCAAACATCACGATCGACGGACACAGACGCACGAAACCGAGTGTACACGACGGCGGTGAACTTTTCCCCTCGGATTCGAACGGTCGCTGCAAAAACAATACTTCCGGCTGAACGTCTGCTTAGCCAGAGGCGACAATCACTTCAGAAGTGATCTTCTGATCTCGTCCGTCGCGCGGTTCCGCGCTCGAATAGACTAATGCCGCGCTATGCGAGAGCGAAGCGTCGTCACAAAATGTTAATCCACCGATGGTTTGCAGTAAACTGAGTTGCGGTCGGGCGCATAATATGGTCAAAGTGGAGTGGAGCCGAGCCCCGAATGACGACCGATGTTTACCAAGGTGAGACGAAACGATCGATCCGCGTGTGAGTCGATGGGAAAGAAAGAGACGTGGATGCACAATAATGCTTAAGTCTGGTGCAACAAAAAGCCGTGCCATCGGAGGGAGAGGGCATCGTAGAAAGTCGTCAGGAGCGGGTTGAGAGCCCCGCCGAGAGAGAAAAACCAGCTTGCGATCGTAGAAGAGATCATTGAGAGAAATCGAACCATTCCACTGCTCGTTCCGATGCTAGATGCTACGAACGCACTGGCTGGGAGTGAACTCTGATCGCCAGCTCATCACTCGTGACCGGTTCGGACCGGGCCGCTCGCGTACCGAACATGAGATGAGAAACAAATGACTTAAAACGCCGAAACGAACCGAAAAGTAAGTGACGAACCCTGCCTCGGCTGCTCGTGAAAATGAAGCGATGGAGAAATTTGCCAATACGGCCAGACAATGGGCACAGAAAAGCGGCGTAAACACACGTTACGGCCAGCAGTTTCGGCCATGTTGGGTTTTTTTCTTATGGTCATAAATGGACAGAAACGCAAAGGGAAGTCGCTGGCAAGGGCAATCGAAAAAGAACTGACAAGCGGGGCCTAATGGAATAACCGAATTGCTCGAAAGAAAGGTCCTATATTTTACGACATTGTACGTAATTCTATGTCAAGTTTTGATAATAATATTTATGTTTCAATAGTGTTTTCAAAGCATAACGTAGGCATATATACTTCTGATAGTATAGTTTAGTATACTTTCTATGTTACCAAACAATATAGAGAAAAAAGTCTTTTCGCACTTGCTTTACATAATTGTTGCCTTTGTTGTATTGCCATAAAGAATATAATATTAATCAAACACAATTGAAATAAACTTATGGCATTTTGTAGCTGTACTTTCTTATGTAGAATCATAGTTGTAGTAATTACATGATATTAAATCAGATACGATAAATCACAAATGTCTTGTTTTATATAACCTTTGCCGCAAAACTCGTCAGCCGACCGAAAACTGAGATAATAAACGATGACGAATGCCCTGAGCCGTGTTAAGAAGAACAATGTTGACCATTTTCTCGTAATCGATTGATAAGACGTAACAGATTAGCGGACGAGAAAAATATATAGTGCATCAAGTGATCAAAGTCGATGCATTTCGACTTGAACTTCGGCATAATCGGCATCAGTTTGAAGAAGCTGTGTGCAGCGTATAAGTCTCGCCAGGCTCCGGAGGGTTGATCATGTCATGAGAATTGCGGACGACGAAAGAGGACATGGGAAGCCCTATAGCGATGAAGATAATGTGACTGCATCAATAACGATAAGTCTCTTCTACAGGCCAGAACATTTATTCTGTGATTTACCACCTCATTTTCTACCTTTTCGGTGCTATTTACCGTACTTTATTAGTAAGCTGTTTAAGCGTAGCTTTCTAGATGCTTGCACTCAGACTTTAAATAAAATCAAATTTGACTGTTTCGAGTTATGAGCTACAATTCTGAGGACATTTTATCATTTTATTTGTTTTCAATTCAATTTGTCGAATTACAATGGTAGAAAATAATGAAATACATAATAAAATCAGTACGTATATAAATCAATAACACTCATGGTGAAAAGCTAAATTCGCTTACTAATGGAATCCTAATTTGAATTATTTTAATCGTTCACTTTTTGTTTGAAACGGCAACACTGCCTTGACAGCTACCAAATAGAAATGTGCAAATGTGTGTGTGCAAAATACTGTCAATTGCGAAATCACCAATCCCAATATACAAAATCAAAACAAACCACACACACATGCAAAAAAAAACTTTGTTGCGTGTCAAACGTCAAAATCCATGGAAATAAACTTTTTCAACGCATTTGTTGGAAAGTTGTGAAACAATAACTGCGCATCAATTATTAAAGCTATCCATATTCAATTAGTTCAACATCGGCAGATTGTTTGGCCAACAATAATCATCAGTTAGTCGTTTTAATTGTTTGAAACATTCTGATCAGACAACACACGGTTTATTATGGCCGCACTTCCGCCCCGTAAAAATCCCACGCCAACCAAAATTTCCAAACAAATTCTTACCCCACTACACATTCTTCTTCAAATGGGCTTCCCAAAGCATCGTGCGTAAGTAGTACTTGTGAGGAATGCACGTTACAATATAAAAGTCACTTCAACGCTTTGCAGGGAAAAGGCACTGGCTGCTACCGGGAACCGAGGGGTGCAGGTGCAGTTGGCCTCTGACTGGCTTCTGGCACACGTTAACGATCCATTTTTGGATGAATGTGCACCTCGCGAATACATATTGTATGTTTGCCCAACTGGTCCATTTCTGCAGCAACTGGAAAAGTTTTGGTCACAGTCGAGGGAAGCTTGCGGTTGGAATGGAGCCCACAATTTCACTCCTCACATTACCCTAGTGTCCTTTTTTAAGGCACCGGATGAATGTGCACCTCAATTGTCTAAAGCCTTAAAGGAACTAATGAATCTTCCCGGGGCTCGCCTGGACCGTCCTATAGCCCTGGAACTGTATATGAGCCCGAATTTTATGGGATTCTTTGTCGCAGAAGATGACGCCAATTATCTGAAACGCCTCGCCCTACAATATGTTAAGGAAGTGTCTCACTCAAGTAAGCATTTTCCGTTTCATGTTGTTGCTATGCTTAACTGCATCCACATATAATCTTTCAAACTAATAATACTTGGTTTTGTGGTGTTCTGTTTATCTCTGTTTCGTACCTTTTCCATCTTCCCTACCCTGGGATCTTATTGGGCCGTTGATCAAACCATCAGTAATTAGTGACACGTATGAGCAGCTAGATGCACTGGTAACCTGTTTTCCATGGTGCGGGGGAGTAACTTCAGCTCGGTGCATTCCGCGTAGCAGTCGATGTAAGCAGCTGGTGGCCCCACTGAACCGGTGGCCACGGATGCTTTCAGTTTACACTTAGTTTTCCGTATACTATGTTGTGTTAGTATGATTTGCATGTTAATTTTTGACGACGCAAAGAGTTGATCTGAAAATTAAGTTTTCTTTAAACGAACCTTTAGCTTGCTTGTGCCAAAAAATGTAATCTCATACTTATAAAACTGTTCACATTTTTAGCCATCTCGCTGGAACCTCACGTAAAATCCCTACATCTTACGCTGGCGTACCAGTTTGCGACAGGACAGTTTAATTGCCTGAAGTCATTGGTTGAAAAACTTGACACATCTTGTACGGAAGCAAATTGGGAGCTAAGGCTGTATTCGCGCGATCCACGATTAGCTTCCAAACAGGTTCATAAAGTGCTGTACCCTCACACACCACGCGAACCAGACGAACTAGAACTACGTATTGGTGATTACATTTATCTAAATCAGGAAGCTATCCAAGCCTCGTCGGATGGCTGGGTTGAAGGTATTTCTTGGTTAACTGGAACCAGTGGTTATCTACCAGAAAATTACACAGAGCGGACGGCTGAATCCGATGCCTGGACAATGCACCGTACTGTGTCTTTATGCGATACTAGAGAACTGGAAGAAGCATCCGACACCGTCGATGGAGTGCGGTTTGAAACTTCGATATTGCAAAACTTTGGTGCAGAAGGAAACGATGTTACATCGCAAGAGACAGGTAAGTTACTGGTTTCAAGAACGAGCCGTTGGATTGTTACAAAAGTGTTAATTCATGTAGAAATTTTCTTCGCGTAAAATGAACGTTCAGATTATTAAAATAGTTGCATGTGTAATAATTTATATCTAGTTTATTGAATATTTACTAGGCAATCAATGCATTTTCCATTTCAATTGAATTATATTAACGACACAAAAAAGTAATCAGATATGAAAATACGCATTTAGCTGTAGCTTTTTAGGCATTTTTATTTTCTAAAATGGCCGTAAATATTACTTCAGAAAATGGAGAGAACTTTCCGGTTGTCCTAATACATATGCAAAAAATTCGCTAACGTCATCGTGATTCAATAATGATTGAACGGAGCCCTTGAACAAATACTGATTCCCGAACTGACGCAACCATGTAGATAAGATAAGGTTCTACTTCCAAATGGTAGCATATGATACTGCTCGTACTATCAAAAAGCGAATCCCTCTTTCAGGCTCTGCAGAGCAAGCCGATTCGCAGAACGATCAAGTTTCGACGAAACTCGCCGCATCGCAACCCCACGTGGACCCCTCATCGACCGAAGATTCGTGCAGCAATAAAATGTTCGGTGGCTCAAAAACATTGGAAGATGTGCCTTTGGAAAAATTACACGAACTAGTGAAGAAGCGAACCTCTATGCAGGTTATTCCCGGTGATGGAAGCAGTCGCCAGGAAAATTCGCTCAAACAGGATACAGGTAATCGAAAAGTGTACATAATGCGTCATGGAGAACGTATCGATTTCACATTTGGTACATGGGTACCCTACTGTTTCGACGAAATGGGAAAATACCTGCGGAAAGACCTCAACATGCCAAAAACGCTGCCTGTAAGGTAAGAAAAATCGTTATAATTTCTTCTTTTCGCGAGATTATACTTTGAATAAGATAGGTTTTTATCCATCGATTATACTTCTCTTTTAAGGAACCCTACTCTTTGGCAAAAAGATTCTCCACTCACTAACGTAGGCCGCTATCAAGCTCGGCTCGTGGGAGAAGGCATGAAAGATGCAGGTGTCAAAATTGATGCGGTGTACAGCTCGCCGTCGTTTCGTTGCATTCAGACAGCTACTTCGTGTCTTGAAGGTCTTGGTTTGAAAACATCTCTACCGATTCATGTCGAACCTGGCCTATTTGAATGGATGGCGTGGTATCAAGACGGACTTCCAGAGTGGCTTTCAGCAGAAGAACTGCTAGCCGCTGACTACAATATCGCCACCAAGTACGAGGCTTTGTCTGCGGTGGAAGACCTTAAGGAATGCTTGCTTGAGAAGTTGAACGAATTTTATCATCGCAATTCGTCCATTACGGAAAAAATTATTAATGCTACCACAGGTATAAAGATGATCCATCCCGTTCCACACCCCTGGATGCATTTATATGATTCACCCGTTTGTAATTCGTGTAATGGTAACTCTCTTATTCGTATGTTTCGTAGGAAATATTCTAATCGTTGGGCACGCCACTACCCTCGACACTTGCACTCGTTTCATAGTTGGGGAAAAACTTCGCTCTACCAGTGAAATGGCCAGAATTATGCAAAAAGTTCCTTATTGCAGTCTTGCCGTGATGGAATCTGACTCAGCGGAAACAGAAGACGGTATTGGCAAAACTATGGGACATTGGCGACTAATCGAACCTCCCTGTGATCCGGTGACACATACCAACAACAATCGGTTCGACTACAAAATACTCACAACTCAGCTTTAGAGAGATATATATATATACCATCTCAACCGATTTGATCGACGATAACTGGAGCCAAGCGGCACATTATTTATTAACTCTAGTGCTGCCTAATGACAAAGTTTGCATGTCTTGTTGTTATTAGCGTAAATGATATATAAAAGATGCGTAACGAACATTTTTTTATTACACAATGAAGCAATTATAACATCCAATATGAAACAATATTATACGATACTCGTTGGATCGGCATTAACAACGTTATGTATGCATCGTGCATGTAAATTGTTGTCTTCAGTGTTGCTTATCATGTTTTGTCAAAACCTCCAAAAATCGCTTACTAATTGACAATAACGCAATAATAATATGATCTCAACTGCTCATGATGCACGTTTCAATGGCTTAATGTTTTGTGTTCGTAAAACACATTGGAACTAGCGTATGTTTTAGACAAATAAAAATATAATAAATAATATTTGGTCAATATTACTCAAGTTAAATTTTTACAATAAGAACATTCTACAAACATTTCCCTTAAGGTAACCTAACGAAATATGATAATGCGCTTAAACTGCAATTGTGTGATTCGTTTCCTTTATCGTTTAAATCGTTATTAAGATCGATCTTGACGCTTGAAAAACGCTTCTACTCAGTTGTTCACAAGCAATCTGCATTCTTGTAAGTAATCCTCGATAAGGAAACTACTCCTGCTTGAGATTATAGGAGTGCAATACACGCGTTTACCACGATAAGCAAATATTTCATACACTAAGAAATCTACATCAAACCGAGAAGAAACAAATAGAGCTTGAGGTCGAAGTCGAAGTATATTCCAACCACTACATCGGCTTGCACTCCCAACCAAGAACTCAACCATGAGAATGGCCTCTCAAATGGTAGACCCCGTGAGTTACGCTAATCGGCCCAAGGAGTTGGTTTTGCACACGATCCCTCTGAAATACGATTCCTCTACCACATCATCTACCATCGACCATCGAGCGATGAGTCACTCATGGTTGTTTGTTCCCAGGGACAAAGAAATGGTTATTACGCAGCTGATAATGGAAACCATGACTCGTCATTGCAGACAGATGATGGCACGGATTCCAGTTGGCATTTTCACTATGAATTTTATCTACATGCACAGTTGTGAAAAGGTAATGGTTATCCTTTCTGTGGTTAATCTGCCCTTTTCATTTGACTTTGTTTAATTCACAAAAGTTTTAACACATATTTGGACCTATGAAACGTATTTGTGACCGAAAAAACAACTATACATTGTTGCAATCGATCATTAATGCGATATATAACATTGGGGTACTGTACTGTACTTATAAATTACAATACGCATGTTGTTGCAGTTCTGTTGATGTGCAAATAACTGTACCAAAAATAGAATCGTTTCTATTCTCGATGCACATCAGTGCATTAGCCTGTCGAAAGTGCCACATCATTCCATCTTCTCGTTATTTACGTGGTTATGAAAACACTTTGAAGAGGCGCAATACCCCGCTGATAGTGCTAAATCTGCTTTATTGTACCAAGAAGTGCCCATAGCAACGTAATGGAAAAAACCATCGAATGGTTGAGTTCTACAAAATGGTTTTGAGTTCCTCACGGTCACATGGTATGGTTCGATCGTATTACGACTCGAAGGGACCAACATTCTCTCACTTCTATCATAGTATGCATGAGTGTAGCATTTGGTCCAAGCAAACCATGTACGTTCGAGGAGATTGCTTTGCTGATAGCACTTCCTTGTTCTGGTTTGTAATTTGGTTTTGCAAGAAGCAACATGATACGCTAGACCTAGACATAAGCCAATGGATCGCTTTTGCATATGAAAATATATTTAGTTTTAATCGACAAAACACTTTCGTACGCTAATCGTAGTTTCATGGTGTGTCAAAACATCATGAGAAGTCAATAAAAAGCCAAATATAAAGCACGAGCAAGCCACGCGAAGAATGCATGTAAACCTAATAGCATATGCGAGAAAAATGCTAAGTGAATGATACAAAATATGTCGATCCAAAGAAGTCTGTTGTCATTTACTTTAATCTTTTCCAGTGAATGATTTTTTTATATGCATTTCCCATAACGTTCACTATTTTCTGTTTGAAGTGCAATGACATACTTTTTAAACCATTGACTCATTGAAACTATTCATTGCATCATTCCAACGTTTGATATTGCGTTAGTTTTTGAAACTAAGTCACACGTTTATGAAAAGGAACACCTTTTCACACCAATCTCTCAAGCATCGATGGCGAGGCATAAGCAAGGAACGCAGTGAAAGCGAAGGTAACGAAGTGACGACTGATAACATACAAAAAAACTGAAGTTGAAATGCTTCCCTTTATTAACAACAGGAATCTATCTCTCTTGACCCAACATCTCGAGTGGTGAACAATTTACAAACCAAAATTTTCTGATACGGCATTTTATTCGTGGTCCTTTGCCATAAATTTTCTATACCCGATGGCTAGCCATTTCAAGTAACTAATACAAATTGGGCATAATACACGTGACGTTTGGATCACAAAGAAGAATGTGTTTTATTTCAATCTTAAACCACGTTACAGCGGCAAGTATAATGAATAGTGGCGTCTATCATGGCATCGAACAGCTTTTACCAACCGATATGAGGACGCCGGATCTACGATTGTTTATTCTGCTTTGGCCAAGTACTCATCAAACAGGTGATTACCCAAATCGCTGGCTGGCTGTTGCTTCTCAGTGAACTGTTTCAGGTTATGGATGTATCCGGCAAGGTCACGTACAGTACCCGACTGATACTCAATAATCTTTTCGTCCAGGTAGTGTGCTGCGTCAGGGTCGTAATGGTAGACATCTTCAGATCCGTTCGCACTGACCTTCGAGTGGGCATGCGAAACCTTGCGGTGGATGGCGTGTGCTTCCTTGGCCAGAGTCTTCTCGTAATCCAGCGCAAACTGTAGCGAACTGAGCTCCTGGACATCCAAGACTTTATCGTACTTCGAATCCTTTTTCGGTTTTACAAGGTTGCCGAAAGATCCACGGCGGCTCTGGTATTTTATCAAACCAACCGCATCCTCCCAGGCCTTGTCACTCATTTTGCGATAAAGCTTTTCGAAGCCCGGTCGGTCGAGGCTGTGCTTGTTGAATGCCGACGACATGATGAGGAAGTGGAACGATTTATCCACCAATTGGCTGGTGTATTGCCTCAAGTCGTTTTCAACCGTTTTATCTCCGCGAGGCAGGAAGCTTGAATAAGTGGGAGAGCATCTCTCTGCACAATCAACCAAAGACATGACAAACACAAAAGAAAACCTTTAATACCTCGACTGTTTCGCAGCCAAACCAAACAAATCGCCAAAATACTCACCCACTGCAGCTTCACAATCGTCGGCGCTGGGGTCCGTCGCCAGAGCGGATGCTACGAGCACGAATCCAAACAAAAGTGCGATTTTTGCGTTTGCCATCCTTGCTTGTCACGCAGAGCCTCAATCTTGGGCTTTCTTCACAACAAAATCGATAGCTCGGGGCGATAGCGTTGTTGAAAACCGATTTTGTGAACCTTCTCGGTTCGACAAAAACCTTCGTTCTACTAATGTCTAATCAGCGAGAGCGAATGTTCGCTGCAAATGACAATTTTTCTTCCGACACAAACCACGATTTACGTCTTACTTCTCCGAATGGTAGCAACTGCATTGAATTCATCGGCAACGAGGAGTGACTTTTGTTCCCAACACTGTTCACAGTGGTAGTGCTGAGTGCTGCAATCGCTACACCCGATTCCATCAACTCTTTTCTATGTGGGTGTGTGTGCACACGGTGTTTGTCGATGACCAATTCTTGATCACCGATCAATATCTTAAGCTACGTGTAAAGTACAAGGTTCGTGATCTAGATTCGATTGTTTGGTCTTCCGATTTGGGAGGAACGTGCGCAAAATAATTAATCTATTTCAACCCAGCGACAACCATTTGCTGATCATCATCCATGTAACCATTTGCTAGTTGGAACTCACGGTTCTTATCAGTGTGTACGTATGAGTGGAGCTTCGAGCATCAATAAATGACCAGTCTTAAATTGTGAGTTCAGCAATCGCAGTAAAACGTGCATCGGGTGAACAGTGGTTTCTTCCAGCCAGAACTAAAGCGCTTCTGTACGAATCAATTGTTTTGTAAGAAAATCCGTTCTTAGCATATCGCCTTCGCGATTCGTCCTGTTGAAGTGTCACCTTCTGTGCCAGTGCGTATAAAGGCTGACAACTTTCATATATCAAACGATTTGGTCTGTCCAGTTTCTGTGAGTGTAATATGCGAAAACAATTCTCACTACAAAGTGATTTACCTTCGCTCCTGTCGAATTTGCTATGCATATGAATAAACTTTGCTAACCGATTCGATTTGCTTAACTTAATCTTAGTGTCTGAAGCCGTGAGAATACTAAAACGAGATGATGAAGTCGATATTTTTCGGAATCGTCGCGCTGATGTTTGCGGCTGTTGTCATGCATCAGGAGCAAGCTTCTGCACAACTGACAGATTCGGATGCTGCATCAAGTGAGTGTTATAATCAATGTTTTTTATACAGCGTACAAATTATTTCAAACTAGCACATTTGGCACTGAAAACAGGACAGAGCATTTAAAACACGACGCAATAGCAAGTCCTTCCTGAGCCCTTTCTAGAGAAATCGATTATTCGTACACTTGGTTAAGAGTCTCCCGGTACACGGTGTTACAAACACTATCAAGCTTTGTGCGTGTGCGTTCGTTCAAAGCCCTCACAGATTGAGGCTTTGTTATGATTTACCCAAGGTGTCTCAACGAACTCAAAACCAGGAACTCATGTTGAGCTGATAATTCGAGGAATAGCTGTGGAAAGAAAAACTGCAACGACCAGACGGTATCCTGCTGCGATAACAAAGTCCGAGGGAGCCAGCTCAATCTCGCATGGGAGGAATCCGGTCTCAAACCACATGTGTTCCCTATTGTATTTCAATTACGCATTCAAACCGTGCTTCTCTTTCGACTTGTTCACGCTTAAGCAAGCTTTGTACATGATGTCTACCGCCAAAAATTTGCTTCTTTTTAGTTGTGATTGGCTAATTAAGTCCCGCCTGCGATCCTTTTTTATTCAACTCTTTTGTATTCTATCTCTTACTACAGCCACTGATCAGTGGAACTACATGAACAGGAGCTGCACGGCCAAACTGCATGATCAGATCAACAAGGAATTCGACGCAGCGCTCTTTTACATGCAGTATGCGGCTTACTTTGCCCAGTACCAAGTCAACCTTCCTGGATTTGAAAAATTCTTCTTCAATGCCGCTGCCGAAGAACGAGAGCATGGTATTAAATTGGTTGAGTACGCCCTGATGCGCGGACAAAAGCCGATCGAACCCAGTACATTCAATCTACATTTCGTACGTATTTAATTTCTTTTGGCTTGGAGGATGCAAAATTTGCCCTCGTACTATGTCCTATACATTTTATCACCAACAGGGCAAACTTCAGCGCCCGGAACCTACCGATGGGTCAGTGGCCCTAACCGCCCTTCAAGCCGCTCTATCGAAGGAACAGGAAGTAACAAAGAGCATTCGCGAACTGATTAAGACGTGTGAAGAAGATCATAACGATTACCATTTGGTGGACTATCTGACTGGCGAGTTCCTGGACGAACAACACGAAGGACAGCGCGAACTGGCCGGAAAGATCGCAATGTTGCGCAAAATGTTGAACACGAACCCCCATCTGGGTGAATTCCTCTTCGACAAACAAAACATGTAAATCATAAAACTGAACCCACGTTTCATGTTGAATGTCGCGGGCCTTTGTAATGATTTAGAATTTCAATAAACTCCCAAGTACCATCAACCAGCGAGGAAAGGCTTTGTTGCTAGGCATTATGGCGGACGCGTTTAAAGGGTTAGTTGGCCAGAGGAAAAGGATATTTGTATTGTGATAATTTTTGTCTTAGATGCGAAAACTCTTTAGTAACAAGTTTTATCATCACTAAATAAATTTAACAAAATACTAAGGTTTTGTCTGAGTACACTTCAATCGCGTTGCTTTAAATGTATTATCATTTGCAATGTCAAGATAACATCAAGCGAACAAAGATGTTCGAAGGTTGTTCACCGATCGTCATTGTCACCCTTCCGACAATAATCCGCCTGAGAGAGGATGAAACCCTACTTATGATGAGTTGAATTCAAAGATAAGAGATCCAATAAATCCGTTGTTCGATCCTTTGGAAAAAGAACGACCAATCGGAGTAATGTTTTCTTGTGATGTTCTTGCTGTCTTTGTGTGTTGTTCTACAAAACTCACGACCAAAATTACAATACGCTAATGTTTTATCTAAACAAATGGATCACAGTTATTTATCTTTTTTTCATTTTATCTTTTTCCACTGTTCGTAGACGAAGTATAGTAATATGCCCAATCTTCAATCGTTCATTAAGTTCATATCTTTCCAGTGCGCAGATGCAATGATGAAGAATATCTGTCAGAAATCGTAAAAGAAAATGTTAGACGAGTGACATATTTCCTCTTCCAGATAAGTTCAATATTTAACGTTAAGTGTTTTCCACAACATTATGCTTTGAAAACGTTCATAACTTTGCAAATTCATTACTCTTATGATTTCACGAATAGATTTGACCGTGTTTCACCCTGGAACAAGTAGTTGAACTCTTTAGCAAACTCATGGAGTCTGATGTGGAGAACGAGTCACTAAGTTTGCAGAAAAATCTGATAACGCCCTCAGAATTACACGTAAATTAATTCTGGCTTCGAAATAACGATCTAAATTTCATGCAGGGCATGGTTTTTAAAAGCCCCCGGTCGTAGTCAGAAGCTGAAATGAAGCGCCAAAATATTCGTACCCTTTCATTGGTGGTATGTACTTTTACCTATTTACTAATTGGTGCCGCCGTGTTTGATGCACTAGAATCGGAAACCGAAGCTAGAAGATGGGAGTTTTTAAAAAGTAAGTTCTGTAAATTGTATAAAGTAAGTTATTGTCAACCGCACACCGCATGATTTTTGTCGGCTTTTTCAGGTGTAAAAGCAAACTTTGTTGCCAAATACAATATTACCCCGGAAGACTATCATATGATCGAAATTGTAATTACGGAGAATAAACCACACAAAGCGGGACCCCAGTGGAAGTTTGCCGGCGCATTCTATTTTGCCACCGTCGTTCTAGCGATGATCGGTTACGGTCACTCTACGCCAGTTACAGTAGGAGGCAAGGCTTTTTGCATGGCTTACGCCATGGTCGGAATTCCGCTGGGGCTCGTGATGTTTCAAAGCATCGGTGAACGTTTGAACAAGTTTGCGTCTGTTGTAATACGCCGTGCGAAAAGATATCTGCGCTGCAACCACACGGAGGCAACGGAAATGAATCTGATGGTCGCAACGGGATTACTTTCGTCGGTCATTATTACTACCGGAGCGGCTGTGTTTTCACGTTACGAAGGGTGGAGCTATTTCGACAGTTTTTACTACTGCTTCGTGACACTCACTACGATAGGCTTTGGTGATTATGTTGCACTCCAGAATGATCAAGCGTTGATTAACAAACCGGGCTACGTTGCACTAAGTTTGGTGTTCATACTTTTTGGATTGGCGGTCGTCGCTGCTAGTATCAATCTCTTGGTGCTAAGATTCATGACCATGTGCGTATGACTATCTGAGTTCCAAAATGCCATCCGCTACCGGCAGTATTACTGGAAAATTGTCTTCATTTCAGGAACGCGGAAGACATACGACGTGAAGAAGCAGAAATGCAATCTTCAGTGGACGGTCTCACGACATATGAATCTACCGGTAAACTACTTTCCTGTGCCAATTTGAACTACTGTTCGGAAATTGAAGAAGATACCTCTGTATGTTCATGTACGTGCTTGGGAGGCAACAGTTTGACAACCCATGAACATGAATTTTTATTAAACCAAGGATATCATCCAGCAGATATTATTACGAGTACCATTAGTTTGAAACGCATGTCTATTTAAAAACATAAGGCTAAGCTGTTCCAGATTATCGCACGTGCTGCATATTAGATAGAATACCGTTTTGGGGTTCCTTCTCTTACAACATGTCCATTCCATTAGACAGAGTTGTAAGCAAATTTAAATCAACCACCAACGAAACGATGTGTGCCAATTGCCACGAAGAATAAGTCTCAGATGAAAATAACTACAAGTAGGTCAATGTTCTTTTAAAATCGAAAAAAAGCAATCCGATTTTTTAAGTGTCATTCAACATTTAGCAACATATATAAATGAAAATTGACAGCATATTAAATTTCACTGACGAATATAACATGTATATATTCCGCATATAATAAATTCGTAATTGTGATTGAGTTCAGTATTGCACAATTGTCTTTCTAAGGTACTTATCCCGATACTTCAACCGCCAAGCTCAATGTTCAACTATAATTGAATAGGTTGAAAGGTCGGTTGAAATAATTGAATGAATAATTAAAACAAAAAAATCGAGGTAGGAGACCGAGTTAATCATAGACCGAATCCCTGTAGGAATTACTGAGCTTCCTTTATTTAACTTTATTTTCTTTTTTTCTTTTGTATTATAGAGACTTTGAGCTATAGTGGCCTAACATTCGTCTCTTTCTAACTCTACTTTTAATTCCAATACCGGTTGCCAATCAGGGTACCAGGGCCTTTAAAACCTTGGCCTTTTATTTAACTTCATGATCGGGAGAAGTGGTTAAACACAACCAAACGATCCGATAATTAGTAACGTTCGTCTGATCAGTGATGCAGAGTCGGGGCGCGGCGTGGAAACGGGCGTTGTTCTCTCGAGTTCCCTCTCCAAACTCGCGTACCTAGTGGGATGTTGTATTGTTTACCGCGAACTTAGGCAGCAACGTGTCGCCCGTTCCCCATACCGTTTGTGGTACCAACACGTGTCCTGGATCATCGTAACGTCAGTCCAGACTGCCACGCTTCCGCGACCCCGAACCCAAGCGATGACGATTCGGTGTTCTTGCTCGTCGTTGCCCGAACTTCCACTGATCCAATTCTCCCCGAAGACTTCGTAAGTCCTCGAAGAGTGCTTCTTCATGGCTGGCACACGCGTGTTTTGATGACGCAGCAACGTGCCTCTACGTGTCAACGAGGTCCACTGGACGCCAGCGTTGTGCCTCCAAGACAGCGTCAGCGATGACCAATTTATAGGAGGTAGCACCAGTATTCTTGATGACCAGCTGCTGTATTCCAGGCGGCAGCAGCCCAGACGCCTAGGAGGAGTGCGTCTTTCAGTGACCCTTGCGATACTCGCTTCATGTCATTGTATAGCTGCGAGGGTCGCTGATCGCCTAGCGACATCTCTGACAGCACGCGGCACATACATCGTTGCTGCCTCTCGGAAAAGTGGTCGATCAGAACCTTTTTTGCGTATTCATACTTTCCTTGGGCGGGGAGCTCGCAAAAGCTTTCCCTCAGCTCCAGAAGCGTTTTCTGGGGAACTTGTGTCATTGCCAAATTGAAGCGCAGGTCAGCAGCTGGTGGTATGTCGCTGGCTGCAAACCAATATTCGACAGCCATGAAAAACCCCTCGATGTGCTCGACGTCCACCACCGGAATCGGAATCCAGGGATCGCTGATGGCGTCGATGCTTCGTGTAAGCGTCGCTGCAGCGAGTCGCCCATAGCTCTCGTTGCGATCACCGGCGTGTTCACCAAGTAGGAATTACTGAACTTGCTTTATTTTGAATGGTTAAAAACGTCCGGTCGCCTTGCGCTTCGCGAAAGCAACTGTCAACTGCGATAGCAGTTGATTCACGTATATACTGACGAATGGAATGATTCAGTCACGTACTAATTCTCAGCACATGTAGGTCGCTACATTCCAATTCCAGGTTGAGCTACATCAATCAGTTTGTTTGAAAAGGAGACAATATAAACCGGGAGTGATTGCAGAGTTTACGATCCACCTGCCCTGCGACGTTGATTACGATCACTCTATTAAGTCTGACAAGTATTCCGAAACTATTCGTACAATTTTGCTCTGGTTAGTCATCGTTAGATGGATCTTTCGCATGGAAATCTGATCGACATTTGAGTTGAACTGAAACGCTTATCGCTATCGCTTTTCCCAGATTGTGTGCGTTCCAAGAGCCTAGTTCATAATAACAATCATTGTTCTATGTCCGTTGCTTGGGTAGGTCCTCGTTAATTCGCGTGTCTGTTAATCTTCTGTTAGTTTTATTGGGCAGAGTGGTTGGCTCCGCGCCAAACTCGCTGTCACGCCCACGTAAGGATAATATTTTAGGTCCCTACTTGTATTAGGACCCTTGAGGACCGCGTTGCCCCACCCTGCCCCTCTAAATTTAGTATTATTAACCATTCGCCCAAGACGGAGCCCAGTGGATTCGTACACCTTTACAGATCAGTTGTCTTTTCTGAATCTGAAAATATCCTGTTTAAGCTTCTAATGTAGCCCTTGCCATGATGACAACTGGTGTTGGTTCGTTTATATTCCTTGTTTGGAACGTCAAACACGATGTTCCCTTTGAAACATTGCTATAACCATATGTAAAGTTTTGAAACCGTCTCTTTAACACTATATAATGAAAACCTAACTTGTTCCAAAACATCATCGGACAGGTAGTAAGAATTAGATCCTTTATCCGTATGTTTGCTATTGTTAAGTTAGGTAAAATGTGTAAATTACTCAGCTAACTTCTTGCCAAGTGACAATTCTTACGATTTTTTTATGTTTCTTAGCTGTGGTCTCATTTAAAGAAACGCAGGCGTAAACACGACTGTACTTGTGCTGTAAGTAGAAAAATCGATAACCATTGCCAACTCTCTTCCTTTCCGTGAGAAACCCTACTCCACTTTTTCGTCTTATCTGTGTTTAGCCATCAGCTTGAGGCATAGCAAACGGCAGACAATGTTTTGCAATGTCCCTGCCGGTCAACACAGCGACGGCAGCTGAACCATTTTCGTCACCGGTCAACGCGGAAACATCAAAGCACCAACAACCAATCACGTTGATTTTACCTACCAGCGGTAAATTGTTCTACGAAAAGAAGCAAGAGCTTCAACTCTGCAAACCGAGACTACTCCCGTTGAAATCGTTCAGCTTGGAAAAGTTGGAAAGGATTCACCAAGAAGCGCAGTGTCAGCTGCAAAAAACGCGAGCCTGTACCGCGGGCAACAAAAGCAACAGCGAGTTTTAAAGTGTCCACCGGTCAGTGTCGGTAAAATGGGATATTTGCTAGTATTTTCCATCTGCTTGGCATTACTGTTGGCATCGATATCACTGTACCGCTACGGCTGTATCCAGCGACAGCATCCAGTTGTGACTTTCTCTGTGCTAACGGCGTGGAGTTTTTCCTTTTTGATAGTTTTTACTATTCCGTTAGATGTAACTTCGGTAAGTAAGCTAAGCAAATGCACTCCTTAAGGATGGTGCTGATATTTGACTTTATTCGAAAATCCAGACTGTATATCGGCAGTGTCTACAGGAGCATAACATAACGAGCAATGGATCGAGCAACAATAATCCCAACGCAATCTGTCAACGACCGTGGGGAATGGTGGAAGAGAGTGTTTTCCCGAACCTATGGCGTATCATCTATTGGTCCTCACAATTTCTCACGTGGCTAATCATGCCACTGATGCAGTCTTACCTCAAAGCGGGAGACTTTACGATCAAGGGTAAACTACGTTCAGCACTGGTCGATAACGCTATCTATTACGGAACATATCTGTTTATCTGCGGCATACTATTGATCTATCTGGCAGTGCAACCAGGCATCTCACTGGACTGGCAAAAACTAAAAGCAATCGCGTCATCCGCCTCCAATACGTGGGGTCTATTCCTACTCGTATTGCTGCTCGGTTACGCTCTGGTCGAAGTGCCACGTAGTCTGTGGAACAACTCGAAACCGGGGTTTGCACTGCAGTACGCCTACTTTAAGCTTTCCAAGTTAAGCTCTGAAAAGGCGGAAGCTGAAGAGAACGTAGACGATGTGCTAGAGAGTTTACAATCCGCTAACCGAGCCGTCCCCGCGCGACACGCCTTACGGCCAGCATTGGAAACCATTATTCGCAAAGCACCGACGGAACTTATGGAGCGTGCAAATCGTATTACCCGAGAAGATGCATCACCGATGGCGGTGCCATCGGAAAAAGCACTCGTGCGCTTGCATCGCCAGGTGATAAAATCACTCCAAACACTCCAACGTACAGAAGCGCTATGGAGCGTTCAAGTTAGCAGAGTTATGCACTTGGAAGATGTTGCGGTACAGGCGTTGTCGTTGCATCATAAGTTTGTTAGCAGTTTTCCGAAGCAGCGCAGTGGACTGGCCCGTTTTCTATACAGCCCACAACTCGAATGGTACTGGGAGTGCGTTATAAAGGCACCCTTTCTGAAAGTGCTAGCTATTATTACTGCTTTTCTTTCGTTTACTGTCGTCTGGAGTGAGCTAACATTTTTTAATCGCAAACCCGTCCTTTCGATTTTTGCCAACATATTAATTGCTGCTAAGGGCAGCTATGATTTTGTTACGATTGAGCTGTTCTCAATGCTTACTCTTTGCTACCTTTGCTACTGTGCCTACTCTACTGTGTTTCGCATTAAGTTTCTAAATCTCTACTATCTGGCAGCTCACCATCAAACGAATGAATACAGCTTAATCTTTAGCGGAATGCTCCTTTGCCGACTCACACCTCCGATGTGTTTAAACTTTCTCGGTATGATCCACATGGATTCTCACATTATCAAAGAGAGAGTGTTAGAAACGCACTATACGCAAATAATGGGCCACATGGACGTTCTCGGAATTATTTCGGATGGATTTAACATCTACTTTCCAATGGTAATGCTAGCATTCTGTTTGGCGACCTGGTTTTCACTCGGTAGCCGAGCGCTGAATGCTTTCGGTTTCCAGCAATTCATGCTTAACGAAACGATAGCCTTCGAGCTTGTCGCAGAAGGAAAGGATCTGATTTCCCGCGAGAAGCGCAAACGGCAGCGTGCTGAGGATGCATTAGTTCGGAGACGGGATAATATTCTAGGGCAGATGACTAGAGATGGAGGAGCCCAAGCTAGCAATGCTGCGAACGTTGGCGTTACCAATGGATCCGGCAGCCCAGGCAGTATGCTATCGAAAAATAAAACCCAAAAGCTCAACACGATGGGACCGAACGACGATCTAGTCGGTCATAGTGATCGCCTGGATTATAGTACCGTAACTGGAATGCGTGGTATGGATGACCTCAGCTTATCGTTGTCGAATGAAATCAATGAAAGATTCGGAGTAAGTACAGGCGTTGCCGTAGGATTTAAAGGGTACGGAACAGCCTACGACGATGAACATCATAAAAACCGCACGACAGGTGGAGGACGTCCTAGCAAACCTAAGGGACTGTTTGACGATGTTTAAACTGGTTCATTTGATATTGGTTGATTGCCCTGAAGTTTTACGACGTATTCCTAGTTACTCTCGTTTCTTGAGTTTTTCCTCACAGTGATACATTTACAATTTATGAATAACAGCTCATAGTAAAAAAGGTTACTACTCTTCGTCACCGGTAATTATCCTGTTGGCTATAGAAAATGGCAACCTCAGTAATTATTTTAGAAACTTAAGAAATTTGTTTAGAAGTGTTTCAAGTTTGAACAGCACGAAATCTATTGATGCACTAATCTAAAATAAACACTCCACTGATCATGAAACATAATAATTATAAATGAGCGCTAACAATTTGCTGCTTGCTTTTACCTTTGGAATGTAAAAATAGTGATACACAATTTACAGTTGGTAGCAAAGTAAATAAACTGGCGAAAAGAAAACCTCTTTATTTAAGGAAATTATTACCGAAATGTTTCGTTATAAAGGAGTGAAAATAGTGTTTGCTAGCTGAATTTGTTTAATACTGTTTTTCACATACGAAAGAACCTCTATTGGTGTCCTCGCCAGTACTGGTCGCTGTGGTAATGCAGAGTATAAAAATGTGAAATCTCCTCGCCAGTACTGGTCGCTGTGGTAATGCAGAGTATAAAAATGTGAAATCTTTGCCACTAGCAGACCCGGCGAACTTTGTTCCGCCCCAAAGGCAATGGCCCCCGGTGATAGAGCAGTCGGTAACGCTCGCCGCTGTCACACAACGGGCCATGGTTTCGATTCCCGATACCAGCGTGACAGGGGGTTGGCGCATCACCAACAACCCCGTCCGTAAAACAAACTGTTACAGAGAACATCAAAGATTAACATTGATTAACATTAACATGCTTTTCTAGGCTTTCTTTTTGCTTCAGTTAAGCACCTTGTGATACACTACATTTTTTATTATCAGGCGCAAGAACAAACATCGCAGATATTTTTCCGACCCGTGAACATCCCACATATAATTGACCATGGGGAAAAAACATTGGTTTTCCAAATTCATACACAAACTTTCAATGATTGGCCTTGTGGTTTGTTAATGGCCATAGTGAATGCAAGACAAATCGGAAATTGAAGTTTTTTAAACTCATCGGGATCCTCGGAATGAGAACTTCCAATGCGAACACTGTTATGCTATTAACGCTAACGATGTTAGCGATGCAATCGTATCGAAACGCTGCTCGATACAAATCAGCTTCTTCAGTTCAGTTCTAAGCTACCTCCCCACCAATTTTCAGCCAAATCGGTTCAGCCGTTCTTGAGTTATAAGTGAAATGACATCTTCAGAACTTTCTTCTATATATATAGATATGCTAGTACTAGTCAATTTTATACTCGTAGTAATTGTTCATCAGGTTTTGCTTGCTTGCTAGCATGCTGATAAGATTCTGTATTTCAACCTGCTGTTTCCAGTTCTTTTTCGTTGTTCTTTTTTTCGAGCTTGTGTGCTCTTTTCAAATAAAAAGGTAAAGATTTTTTTAAGGAATATCTGAATGCAAACATGCTCCATATTCACGAATTTTTAAGTGTTTGATAATCAAACAATACTATTCTAGCAAGCGTAATTCGTTAGCGTTATGTGAAGAAGCGTTAGTAAGGTCCAATATGAAAACAATTCCAGATCAAAAGGTTATACAAAGTACAGGGTAATCTAGTCTTCCCTACAATATTTTAACCAATACTTTATTTGTTTTCCACGTTTTATAATTTTCACGAAAGGCATAGTCTTCCGTCTGCACTTTTCGTACAGTTCAGTCATTATTGCAACATTTTTCTTAGTTTTTGTCTAATTCTAACAATACATTTGAACTATCTTGACCCAAAAATAAAGTCCAAATTTTCGTACAAGTGTGTAACCCTTGATTTCGACAGCGATGTCAAAAGTGTTGGTGCATATCGTTCTTGACTGCCATCACTTAGTCTGACAGCTTGTCACGTTTGCTCTTTCCTTCCGACATCTTGGACTACGTGAAGCACGCGTTTTTCGGGTGTACGAGTTTTTGAGTTGTAAGTAGTGTACAAAATAAAGAGTATTCGAGTCGTAACAATGCCGGAAATAATGCAAAGTAACCAAACATATTGTGCGTTTCATTTGTTTCAGCTGCGGCCAAATAATGAAGCTGAACAAACACGTTTCCTCTTCGCGACGTAAGAGCCGCAAACGCCACTTCCAAGCACCGTCGCATATCCGTAGGAAGCTTATGTCGGCCCCGTTGTCAAAGGAACTTCGCACAAAGTATAATGTGCGTTCGATGCCGATCCGCAAGGATGACGAAGTTCAGGTTGTACGTGGCCATTATAAGGGCAACCAGCTTGGCAAGGTGACGCAAGTGTACCGTAAGAAGTTCGTTGTGTACATCGAGCGTATTCAGCGCGAGAAGGCAAACGGCAGTAACGTTTTCGTCGGTGTGCACCCCTCAAAGTGTCTCATCGTTAAGCTGAAGATGGACAAAGATCGCAAGAAGATCCTGGATCGCCGAGCCAAGGGACGTCTGGCGGCGCTGAATAAGGACAAGGGCAAGTACACTGAGGAAACAGCTGCCACCTCAGCGATGGAAACTACATCTTAAGTTTGCCAACAAAAGTACCCCTTGTGAGCTGTGCTAAGCATTGGCTCTGAAACCTACAAGCGGAGAAATTAAAACGAAAAATGTGTGCTGCATACTGAAGTGAAGCGAGAGAATAAAAAAGTCAGGCGAGAAAGTATTTTGTTTGGTTTTATTTGTTGCAGGACAACAAAATTGCAGGACACAGTTTGATCACTCCAAGATGAATTATTCGATACCGAGAAATTTGAAGGGGAAGATTTTGTTCGTCCAATTCCAATGCAATCTTCATTCCGGCTTCAAGTGTTTCCAGCTGCTTATTCCCGGAATTCAAAACAACTATGTTTTCAACTCGTCGGCAATCGTCCTTGTCAGTGGTTGTGTAAAAGTGAAGCATTACTCGCCCGTAGCAGCGTTCAACGGATTCCAGTGTTACTAGCTTTGGTTGCGCGATACCCGAGAGCATTTCATGAAACCAAACCCTCTGAACCGACGTTTTCTCTCTCAACACCGCTGCTAGCAT
Organism: Anopheles bellator; assembly: GCF_943735745.2. Taxonomy (NCBI): domain Eukaryota; kingdom Metazoa; phylum Arthropoda; class Insecta; order Diptera; family Culicidae; genus Anopheles; species Anopheles bellator. The sequence continues at coordinate 47,576,307 of NC_071286.1, forward strand.
GTTAAGAGGCGAACCTTTCCGATATTTTCCTTTTGTGTGTTTTTCGAATAACGTCATTTCATTTTTGTAGAATGATGTTGAGATACACGTTGATGAAGAGTTTTCAACAGGTGACGGTAAGAGTTCTTCGATGTTGAATAAATTTGCATCAGCAGAGCTCGTATTGACTATGTTTCTGCTCTTTTGATATCTTTCAGCGGACGATGGCTTATTTACGTGTATCGATGCTACAGCATTCCCATCGGGACACGATAACAATTGTGAAGAGTTAACCTCTAGTGATGGTTGAATGTCTTCAATGATGAATAAATTTGAAGCGGTGCACCCGTCGTAAGTCTCACAATTAGCTTCTTCGGTAGATGAGTCCCCGTCCTCGATATTCCATTGGGTGGTCGAAAATGTTCCCATTTTCGTTCTATGAGCTTCTTTACTTCTCTTTTTTAAGCGCGAATGCACGTATAACGATAAGGAGCCGTTTTTGTTTTTTGACGAATGCGGTCGTGAACGCAAGTCTTCTGGTGATGGTGACTGTTCCGAATCCGAATCAACCGTAATTTGCCGTTTATACTTGCATATTGTCCCAACAAAAGGCAGATGTGGCACGTGATTCTTCTTGCAGTCAATTGCTAAGCAGTCATCCGATTCAGACGCAGAAGAAACAGGCCGTCGATGGGTAACGTCTTCATCATCTTTCGATAGCTTTAATTCCGAATCCGATGAGTTTCCATTTTCTATCGCCACTTTAGCCGGACTGATGAATGGTGGCTGGGATTGAGTAAGCGAAACCTTCTCTGCGCAGCGCTCATTTTCGGCATCAAATTGGAAGTCGTCATCCGAAGAATTTTCGATCATCAAATCTGTCACGCGTAAACCGACCAGTTTCTGAAATACAATTCAACTTCCCTGAAATACACCCGAACCATTCAAGAGCACGTCCATTCCTTACCCTACTAATCCTTCGTTGGTTTGTTTTGTGTCGTTTAAACTGAGGTTTCTTCGTATTGGCCTTTTTCTCCGTTAGTAGAGGCGAAGAGACTAGCTCTTCATGGGCCTTCCATGGATGTTTACTACTCATTGTATCGTTAGCACTAAGGAACGAATTTTTCGATGCGTCCCAGCGGTGTTTGTACATTGTAAACAGAACGAGTCCTATTGACACTGAGCTGTCAAAAACGGAGCATATAGAAAAAAACGAAACTCTCGCGTGTAGATGTTTCTATTGCAACACGCATACGCATACGTGTGTTGTGTTGGTCGGTCGTCGTTTTTCTTCAATACAGTGCGACAAACGATACGTTACCACGAGAACCTTTGCTGTGAAATCCGAATGTGAGATCGGAAAAATTGTGATAACTAACCATTTCTCTCGAGCCTCTGTTCAGCCTACTTCGTTGAGCTGGACCCAAATATTTGGCTGACACCAAAGCAAAGCAAGTCCTAGCAGCCAAGATTATTGTGCAAAAAGTGTACACAAATAAAGAAGAAGCAGCGTAAAATATCCATCTTCGACTTTGTGCTCTAGATAAAGAAAAGAGCGAATGATATTTTTCAGTTTCTGCTTGTTGCAGCAATTCGCGTTCAACCGGCAGACTTGCTAAAATAACTAGATCAAGAGCATGGACAAGTGGAAAGCATTTCGAAATCAAGCATAGGTCAACATTTGTCAAACGACACGATATTCGATTGCGCACGTGAACATCGTTACCACAGTCGAGAAAGTATACGGGATCATATCGCTGCGAATGGGAGAACTCCATTGATTATTATATGATTCATGCTCGCAGCAAAGGAACAGTGATAAGGGTCTCAAAGTGAATTGCTGTTCGGCGAAACAGAAATAGGGTAGGAAAACCACTTTAAAATGGCTAATAAGTAGATCGAACTGCCCGGTTCAACGTGAAAAAACTAGAGTGCATTAGCCGTGGCGAACATTACAAACATCAGTAACCTTGTCGCCAATCTTGTGGTTTGCGTGCACTGTGTTCATTATTGTGCGAGTGGCGGTCCGGAATACCAGTTTAGATTTTGACGTCGTTTAGTGGTCACCAGCAATAGGAAGGATGAAAAAGTTTATATCGAAGTTTGAAACAAAAAACGAACCAACACCGACATCCAGTAGCCGAGAGACGAACAGTTTCGTGGGTAAAACCTTCAAACTGAGCAAAGAGAACGTAGTGACCGTTGAGGAAGTTCTGGCGGAGGGAGGATTTGCGGTGGTGTTTCTAGTCAAAGGATCGAAAGGTGAACGCTATGCCCTGAAACGGCTCTACGTTAACAATGAGTACGATCTTGGAGTATGCAATCGAGAAATAAAGATAGCGAGCAACCTGAGCGGCCACAAAAACATCATCGGTTACATTGACCATAGTATCAACGCGAAAGGAAATGGCGGGGTGCACGAGATACTACTGTTGATGCCGTACTGCAAGACCAATTTGCTGGCTTTAATGAATGCTCGTCTCGGAACGGGATTCACTGAACAAGAAGTGCTTCAAATTTTCTGTGACGTAGCAGAAGCAGTTGCCCGACTGCACCAGTGTCAGACACCCATAATCCATCGGGATCTTAAGGTGGAAAATATTCTTCAGAACGATCAGGGCCACTATGTGCTGTGTGATTTTGGTTCAGCAACCGGCCGCATCCTCAATCCAAACAGTCATGGCCGTACGATGGTGGAGGAAGAGATCCAGAAGTATACTACCCTGTCATACCGAGCGCCTGAAATGATCGATCTTTTCAGCGGTCAGGATATTACAGTTAAGGCAGACATTTGGGCACTTGGATGTCTACTCTACAAGATTTGCTTTTTCACGCTTCCGTTTGGTGAGAGCGCATTGGCCATTCAAAGCGGCCAGTTCTGCATCCCGGATGGTTCGAAATATTCACGAGAATTGCACCAATTGATTCGATACATGCTGGAACCGGATCCAGAAAAACGTCCAAACATTTATCAGGTGTGTGATGTAGCTTTCAGCATTGCTGGACGTGCGAATCCTGTTCGCAATCTCACCAAATGCTCGGTTCCGGGTTTAGAAACGCTGGTAGTCCCACCATTTGAGTCGGAAACTAAACGATTTCCGGTCCCATTAGGCGCGGCAATGAGTGGCTCGGGGCCAAAACCGGCAAAACCTGCCTTGCAAGCGCCACTCGAAGGAGGTACCAGTGTCGCACCCCGACAAAGACCAAAGGCATCGCAGGCGAATGCTGCTACTGTTCCCGGCGCAAGCTTTTCCTTAGGCCTACCACCAAATCCTTCACCAAAAAATATTCTATCTTCGCCGACACCCGGTGGCGCACCTACAGGACCAACGGAAGCACCGGAAGCATTTGTTGCAAAATTTTCGGCCAATTTTCCACCAACACCGGGAACGGGTGCAGGCACTGATCCCACTATTATGCCTGATTATAGCCATCCTGCGCAACCAGCGGTGCCAGTAGCCACCCTCTTTGAGACAACCTATCCAGATCCGTTTCGAGAGCCAGAAATGCCTTACGGTGAGAGCAGCAACATCGTCTCGACAAATCATTCGTCGTCCTCTTCGTTGTCTGTGGTGCATTCGCCCAGTCATCCGGTACCGCCATTATCTACCAGTAGTGCCGCATCGACTGCCACCGTCGAAGGAACGAGCTCCATCCTGGCCCCGCCGAAATTGGTCAGCGGTCATAGGCGCAACGTGAGTGATACATCTGCCTTCAACAAAGCGTTCGCAACGGAAACATGTCAGTTCTTAGCATACGAGCAATCGACTAATAATTACCAACAAACTTCCAGTGCGAATCCAGCAATAACTGCGCCATACACTGTCACCACCGACGGTTCGAACGGTTCCATACATAATATACATACAATTGCTTCGTCGACGGCGCTAGCATCATCCCTTGAAACGCGGCCAGCGAATCTAGTTGCGGCTAGCTCCAACCCTCAGTTGCATCAACCCAGATCGAATTCTTCTGCAGGTATTGCAGGCAGTGGAATGAACTGGAATCCTTTTGGAGATCCTACTCCGTTTGCGCAGATGACCGAGGATCACATATTCGGAGAAGAGTTTGACAAGATAAGGCAGCAGGGAAGTCAAGGTAGCTTGAAGACACCGCCTGAGGTACCACGTCACTCGTCACTTCCTCTCATCCAAGCTTTAGCTACGAACACAACTTTGTCAAACATTCAGCAGGCCGCCCAATTTTCGCCTGAAAACCTTCCCGATATGCTTGCCGATGATGATGACGACCCATTCAGCTCGGCACCATTTTCTCTCCCATCTCTGCGCGGGGGAGGAAAATCATTCAAGGCCCTCACTTCGCGCAAGGTGATTGTAATTGACGGTGGTTTTAGCACGCAGCTGGCCGAACATGTCGGCCCAAAAGTGGATAACGATCCGCTCTGGACGTCCCGTTTCAATGCAACCAATCCAAGTGCGGTGCTGGAGACGCATCTCGACTTTCTCAAGGCCGGTGCGGATTGTATCACGACCAACACGTACCAGGCGTCACTCGAAGGATACATGGATTTTCTTGATCTTAACGAAGATGAATCGCTCAAGCTCATCCGGGCGAGCGTCGAGCTGGCGCGGCTCGCTCGCACCCGGTACATAGCTGAAAAGCAGGAGAACAAATCCCACAAGATTCCGTGGATCGTCGGATCGATTGGACCCTACGGAGCACACTTGCACGACGGCTCAGAGTACACTGGGGCGTACGCTGATCAAGTGCCAGCAAACCGTCTTCAAAAGTGGCATCGACCACGAATCAATGCCGTCGTCGCTGCCGGGGTGGATGCGTTGGCGATCGAAACCATTCCCTGTAGGGTGGAGGCGGAAGCGTTATTAGAACTACTCACAACCGAACATCCTGGCGTACGTTTTTGGATATCGTTCCAGTGTCGCGACGGAACCACTATTGCACACGGGGAAAACTTTGCCGAAACAGTCATTGATTTGTGGTCGAAAGCGGCGTTACTGGCCAATCCCAATTTGTTGGCAATCGGCGTTAACTGCACACATCCGCAATACGTTACACCGTTGCTACGATCCGTTACCGAGCGACGAGGAGCCTCGTCGGAAGCTGGTAGTTGCTGCGATCGTATACCTATGATCGTATATCCAAATTCAGGCGAACAGTGGGATCCCGTTACCGCTTCTTGGCATGGTACCGAGAATGTCATACCGCTTGAATCATACATACCCCAGTGGGTGGAGTGTGGTGCAAAGTTCATTGGAGGGTGCTGTCGCACAAATGCACGAGACGTGAAACGCTTGAAAAAAACAATTATCTCGCTTTACGGAAGTCGTATCAGTGAGCAATAGGCATGAGGATTTCTATTTGAAGGTTTGATTTGAATTCAGTTTGCTAAAATGACATACGACTCTGTTGGCCTACTAGTTGACCAGCATGTTGAAACCTAATAATTATAGAACTTAACAGTGGTTACGTGTGAGTTCGTTAAACTAAAATTATACAATTGCATACATCTATCAATGTGCACACTAAAGCTTCGGAAAGGTTGAGGCGAGTTGTTATAAAACTTCAGATGCTTTGTGTTTAGCTTATAATCTGAAAACTAATCAATGGCAACCGTGGGTTGTTAACCGAAAATGGGTAACTTTTTGCCAGTTGCAGAAGTCGTCTTTCAAGTAGCAAAATATGTTGTATCCTTCAACAGACACGAGGAATAGAAAGCGTCTTGAAAGAGTATTGAATAATGAAACGTGTTTGGCCCTACTTTTCGCATTCTAGTCTTTATTTTCAAATGTAATAGGTTCTGATGTTCATGTGGTAGAAAGCATTCCAGCAATCACCCATGCACCGATTATTGTTATTGTTTGCTTACTGATAATTTTCTACAATTATTCTACAGAAACACTTGGCTAAATTGCATCTTTAGCATAGTATTAGGTTCAAAGGGGTGCGAGCAGAACACTTTCGAACATTATATCACTTCCACCAATCAAAAGAGAACATTTTCTAAGTCAGTGTAATATGCATATGATGTATGTATGGTTAATTAGATTATTAGCTGAATTATTTGCACGTCGCAATGTTTAGTAAAACTAGAATTTTCATATACAAATCGTGTGAAACCATAGTAGTTAAGCGGAGTAGGTAGGTGAAGTAAAGTGAAGTTTACTAATAACTGAAGTAAAGTCGCTGATTTCATTTTTGCGTACATCAAAAAAGGAAGTCTTCATCATAGATGAACTTTGCATTGAGATTACATTGCGACTGAGGCACGGTTGGAAAGTAGATTAGTTTGAGTTTTTCCTGTTCCTAAACATGTTGTTACTGACTAGGGCAGAATTACGAGGAAGCTTTAATGCCATGTGACAGTTTCCAATAAGTGGTCATCCTGCCAATCACTTACCGATCCAACAATATGCCCCGCACGGTAAATGTACCTCCGCTCGTGGAGTGCATTTACTCAAGTGTGCTATTGTGACATTTCTCGTTCGTCGTCGCGCGCTGTGACAGAGGACGATCACGGCTTGATATCCAATTCGAACTACATTCTGCAGATTCCAGCATGTATGTTTCTGCCAGCTCTCGCTGTTGGAATTGTTGCTGCTGTTGCTACCATTTCTTTTCTACCAGTTTGTGGCAACCTGCTACCTGCTTTATGGTCAGACACATTTCAATGAGACGGGTTTGGCATTCCACACCAACCGACCGGCTGCCGCCACCGGTAAACGATTTTTACTATAATCGTCGTCCGACGGTCGGTGTTTTAATAGCGTTCCCGGCGATCCTCTGGCGTGTGCGTAAGGATGGAAAAATTGCAAAAATGTCTGGCGGGTTTTTCTTCAGCACCCAATCTCGGTCTCTTTCTTCGAAGGTCACCAATAGCTTCCGATGTAGCTGATCGACGGCACTTTGGCTGCAAAGTCCGGCAGCGATACGGGCCCCAGTACCCCAGATGACTACAAAAATAATAAAGGAAGCAAACGTTAGACAATCGTTGAACGGTAATATCTTCGGTTTCACTCCCGTAGCTTACATCCATGGTGCTTTGCATAGTGCATCCATAGTAGTCGCGCGGAAAGTGGCCTGCAGCGGTGGCGACATTCATGCGTTGGCCGCAACAGAACAGGTTCCGTGGCTTTCTATAATGCTTCTGTCTTTCGTCTCTTATTTATTTTTGCTCAAGCGATTGCAGTTCGACATTTATAATTATTTCGAATTCGTATTTTTGAGCTCCATTTTACATAATGTGTTTCTCTAACGTTCTTTTATAATCGTACTCGTCGCGTTTTATATCGTACTAGCGATGGTCAATCCGTTGCGTATCTTGGTAATGATTTGCTTCTCTAGCTCCAATGCATCCCGCAGATCGTTTAGTGCGACCGAGTACTTCCCGGCGTATTCCTCTTCAATCGAGGACTGAATCTCGGCCGTTTCAAATTCTTCCTTGCCAGCATCCGTCAGCATGGTCTGCAACGAAGAAAACAAGAGAAATTCTTTTCGTTCGAAACAATCCTCTACACAGAGTCACGCTCGGACGACTTACTTTGAATTTCTTTTTCTCTTCATCGATCAGCAGTGTGATCGAGGAGCCGCGATTACCAGCACGTGCCGTTGATTGCCAGCAGGCTGATCTCCAGAGTGGCAGAATGGAAAAGCCTTGTTTACATTTTACTACCTCTACATCCTTACCATCTTTGGTCTTCACCAAAAACCAGACATCGATTGCTGAGATGGTCTCATTTCTCAGCAAAAACTTCTCCCTTATTTCAACCCTACGGCCTTCGTGCGTAACCGTAACGGTGACGACGCACTGCCTCCCGAAGGAACATGGCCGTTGCTACTATTTTTACCACCCGTTTAGGTTCGACAGTATTAACTTTTAGTTTGAGGCCGATTAACTCGGCAAATGTCGATCGTCACTAACAATGACATCCATAATGATGTCTATTTGCAAATTATCCAAAGCCGTCATTTGCGTGGGATCACCAACAGTACGATGTGTGTCGTCGTACTGATGAGCCACGAATTCAGCGTGCGTTCGTGCTGGGAAAGGTGTGTCGCTGTAGAAGCTGACTTTTTCGTTGGCTGTTTCGCCCGGGATGATGCACTTTTGGCACCCAAAACATCCGCTTTGCTGGATCGTCTCTGTAATCATTATGAAAACAATAAATAAATTAAAATTTAAATAAATTTACCCTGCTAAAAAACCTACCTTTCGGGCGCGTACGTCCCTCAGCGTCTGCAAGCACCGCTCTGACGGTAACGTTGGGCATGTCGCTCAACTGTTCGCAGAGCGGGCCGAGTAGCACCTGCGCGCTTGGGGCTTCGTTGCCACTAAACACACTCAGGCCGAAAGGTTCGCCCGGCGGTTTAGTGGCTTCGCGCACCCGTCCTAGTACAACCCATGGTATCAGTTTGGGATTGTCTAGCTTCTTAAATGGTGCCCCATCGACGAAGATATCCAACTCTATGGGACCTGTCGACGAGGTCTGTGCACGTATTGCGTCTTCTGTAATTTAATGGTGTTACGTTATAATATATTTATATTATAAAAAAAAAGGGCGTACTTACTTACATCACGCTGCCAGAAGGCCGCCGGCTCAGCAAAGTCAATCTATGGGCGGGTCCTTTGGTCATCCCGAAATATGCGAGCCCAACGCTCACAGCAGTGCGTTGCGCGTAGCTGTTGGGCTCACTTCCGGTGTTCGCTCAGAGATCAGCGTCACATGGCATAAGAGGTCTACCACCCCTTAACGATGATCCTCCCGAGCGGTGGTGTGCACCTCGAGATCGGCCTGATGCTTTGCGGCGTCGAATTCTGCCTCACTGTCGCTGTAATAGTTGTAGTATTCGGGCGGTGGTCCCCTTTGCCGCTTGGACGGGCTCGGCTCCTGGCCGTAGTTTGTTGCCGTTGGATGACATACTGCAGACAGGTAAAATAATTAATCGAAAGCCCAAAATTCCCAAAGCACTACAAAACTATTCATCAACACATCTTCCATCTTGCGCCGGTCAGATAAACGATCTGACCAAGATGGATAAGATAACCTCGTGCAAACGGAGACAGACGCCGAGAATGGGAGGCTTTTCGAACGGCCCAGCAATTTTCAGCTCTTATCCTTTCGGCTTACCTTGACTCCTTATCCTGTTGGCTAAAACTGCTCTTATCATGTTGGCTAAAGCTGCTGCTGATGCGAAGCGGTTCGAAGAAATTGGTCAAATCTCACGCTTAACAAACGCCGGCACTCTGTTGTCGTCAAACTTTTCTGGTGGACGCAGAAAAACGCAAGAAACTGTTTCACGGTTGGACCGGATTCTTCGACAACACTGTATGGTTCGGTTTGTTGCGGTAATATACTTTGTTTGCTCGTGTTTTGATGCGTTTCTAGTTTCCAGGAGCTTCACATTAGCATCGAGCGGTTCTGCGTCTTTATTTTCACCAAAGCAACTGACAAAATGGCGTCGCCTTTTGTTGTTTGTTACCCGGCTTAATATGTCAAAACAAAGTATGTTGACAAAAAACGAAGTTCTCATTCATTGTAAAACTACAAGAGGCGAGAAAACTAGCGTTAAATTAATTTGTAATGCCAAACTGTTTACGTCTCGGCCAAAAACAATTACAATTACAATTACATCAATCAATTTACAATGAACTACATTCAGTAAACTTCGAGGAAAAGACAAAGGTAATGTAATTGTGTAAAAATTGGTTAAATTTTATTAATTATTCTCTTTCCATTAGATTATAAGTCCAGCCTCAAAAAACACACATACGACGAATCCACATTCAGCAATTGGCCATACCCTTTGAACGAGAACGAAGAGAACGCTAGCAAAGAGGTAAATGTTTATTTTTAATCTTTACAATATTATGTTGCACTAACAATTTGTTTTCCAAGACTCAAAATCCTCCAGAGAACGCCGGATCAGCGAAACCATCGACGGGCACTGCCGGTGAAGCAATGGACGAGTCATCAGCGGACGCGGACACGGATGGTGGAGACGGAACGACCACCCCCATCATGCTACCCGCACCGAGACCGAGAAAGCACCGCTCGATATCGATGCGATCGACATTATTTGCGAAGAGTGTCAAGAAAATAATGACGCGATGGACGAGCAACGAGCACCAGAAATCGCAGAATTCGACAACGAAGCGGAAGCAATTGGTTCCGGCGAAGAATTCATGTGGGTTTCCATTAGTAAGCAAAAGGAAAATGAGGTAAAAATGAGCTATATGCATAAGCAAATAGAGCAAATGACCCAACAATTGCAGGTCTTGCCGCTTGAAAATAGTTCATGGAGACAATCCCTGCATCTGTTGTCCTCATCTTCTATACAACAGCAAGTGTTCCCGTCCCAGGTATCCCAAAGATACCTGGGTAAAGATTATACTAGGCAACTAGGCAACTTTTTGAGCGAAGAATATGATACGACTCAGACACTGGCGTACAAAATGCTCTCGGCCGAGTTTTTAAACCAATGAACGTTTCGGAAAAACGGGCAAAAACATATCTTAAAGCAAATCGCAAATGGAGCCCTGACAAAAATGCCATTGCACAATGTCATGCTGCATTCAACTATATTACGATCGAAGATTTTGAAAAGATCATGCAGAAAGTTGTCAGTTGTCATGACCGATAATGATAAGAAGACAGCCATATGATGAAATATTAGGTTAGGTTAAAAAGATGATATTATTTATAACAATAGGTAATGCATTGCCTGTTTTCGAGTGTGTTATTAAGGTTTTCGATATTGTCCAACAGTCAAAGAATACAATTATTTTCGACACATAGCAGCGTGTTCACCCTTTAATCCCTTCAATACACTTTCCTCTATCAAATGTTCACGTGTTCGCTGAAGAAAATAGTGAAGAAAGCCAAAATACAAGGCATGAATGTGTATGTGGAAAGGGTATTGGCACTGTAATTGCTATTGTAGCTGCAATACTAAAATATTGAGGCAAATGCTAATAAATGCAATGAACGCCGCGCAAAATTTTCCTCGCTAACCAACCTCAGAAAATGATGATGATATGATAAGTCCCACCTCTTACCCCTGCATAGGTTTGAGAAGGACGGATTTATCTATCGATAGTTACATATAACAATAAGCGAGAGGGGGGCGTGGGAGCAATCTCTCCAGAACCATGGCATCTAGCTTTACTCCTTTCGTACAACGGTCGCCATCCCTTAAAGTGTTGGACCATGACAATGCATGACATCCTCCACTGAAGGGAGGGTCCACTCTCCGGAGCGCCGCAGGTTTCTCTTGCTCTGTTTGTAGTGCACACCTCCAGTTACCATTGATTGATAATGTGGTGCCACCCCCGATCATCACAGCCTGATCATCTGCTTTTAGCTAATTGACACCAATGATTCTATTCGTACAGAATGCCCACCACTTCCTCATTTGCGCGCGCGTGTCTCAAACCTATCTAGACTCTTTCATTCTATTTATTATTAAAATTTTTCATATTCAATTTCTCAATATTTTTTTAATCTTATCATCACCATAATCAAAGCGTATGATGACAAGCACAGTTTCGACAGATTGCTCCACAAGATCCAAGATTTGACAGATACTACAAATACAACAAAATACAACATGTAAAATATAACGTAACTACTGGTTTGTTGAAGTTAGACACAAGTTATACGACCTCTCTTATGTATGCGGAGCACAAGCGCTTGAATTCCCCCAGATCTGCGGCTTGGGTGATGCGTCGGAGAAATCAGAAAAGAAAATATGCTGTTTTATTACACGCCGTTCGATTTATTTTTGCACTAATTTAAACTTCATCGACTAACTTAAAACGGATATGCTGAAGCTCCGGAACGACATTGAAAAATTTCTTAAAGATGGTTTGTCCTTCACGACCTGCATAACAACGTTGTACCCACGTGTGTTCCAGGTTTGGATCAAGTTGTTCGCATGTGACATAAACTTTTCCATGCTCCATTGCAAAAAGTGTGCCATTCTTACCCAGTCCAACCTGAACAGTTAAAAACAAAGATGAATCTACTAACGCTGATTTCGAAAACAAAATTAATATCCCTTACATTCAAGCCAGGATGAAAACGAGGGGTTCGTTGGGTGACTAATATAGCTCCAGCTGAAACGTGATGTCCATCCTGCACTTTCCAACCGCGATGTTTCGGCCGAGGATTCTTGGGAGGGTTCCTAGAACTGCCACCAGTTTTCTTGGAAGCGTTTCGGAAAATAGCTACAATACATTGTTAGAATTTGCGATTAAGAGATTGATACCAAACCACGCAGTGACAGTGAGTTCTTACTCATAAAAGGACTATTGCTAGTCAAACTCGGACTTAATCGCCAAAGAATCGTGTTATTCATGGTAAGCTCACAACAAAAATCTTACTACCGGTGGCCAACGAAAACGAACTGCGTCGCTTACGTAAACATTATTGTAAACATGTCATCAGTTGACAAGCTGGTGCCCTTAAGGAAGGGAAAACATTTGGCTGAAACCGTATCGATCAAACAAAAAATAGGCACAGTGTTTCCTTCGCATATCCAATAAAATGTCTTATCTTTGTCTGGGACCTATGAGTGCGGGAAAAACGCTTTTGCTGACATGTTTACAAAAACCAGAATCGGTGAATTTCACCTCTCACTCCGTACCGAGTGTAGGCACTAATTTATACACCATCAAAATACCGCCCGTTGTTATCGATGAAAAAGATGTAAATCAGAAAATCCCTGCTCCCGGAAAACGCAAAGACCTCGTTCAGGTGCGTGAGGTTGGTGGATGTTTAGCACCTATTTGGCGCGATTATCTTCTAGCTCCTGTTGAAAAACTAATGTATGTGGTCGACACGTCGAATCTTTGTCAAATTTCCGCAGCAGGTAAAGTACTCTCAGAACCGTATTTTTTACTCTTTCAATAAAGATTATTTTCTATAGGCGTCCTTTTGTACTCCATGCTCGCAGAACCAAGATTACAAAGAACAAAGTTTCTGCTTGTGTTGTCCAAAATGGATCTGGCCTACCGTCAAATGAGGAATGAAGCACTCCTGATGCTCCAGATGGAAAAGTTTCAAAAGCAAATACCGCAAAACATCACAATAGTGCAATTCAGTGCTATAACAAAGGAAGGGATGGACGAAATATACGATTGGTTAGCGGCTATCTAGATTAAATACGTTATTAGTATCATGTTAATATTATCACCAGTTCTTGTAAATGAACTAATAAACTATGAATGTAACAAATCCTCCATTGTTATTAGTTGACGACCAATTATTTAGTTTTTGCCATGGATTTTGCATTTCTCGTTAAATGTAATTGTAATTTAAATCTTTCAATTCGAAACCAACCGTTTCAGCCGAAATTGTTCTAAAATTGTCCCTCTGCCCATCTCTAGTGCGTAATCTGTCCTAATCGAGCACGCAATGTGTCAAAGCTTAGGTTGTCAAAGATATCGAATTCGGTGGGAACGCGCGAGCGACGTACGCTTAATTTAGTGCAAGTGGGTAAAATTGTTTTACAAAAAGCAGAAAATAAATTTACTTCACAATTTTGCATCGCTTGAAAAGCCGACAGGCCTTTCGTAGAAAATGGCGCACAATTACGTTGTGACTGCCCAGAAACCGACGGCTGTTACTGCTTGCGTGACCGGTAAGTGTGTGAGGGCACAAAGGCCACCTTCGGCGATGAAAATATTTATTCCTCCTTCTAACGAAACTGAAGTGATAACAAAACACTGTTGTGGAAGTGATAAAATTGATTTGGTGCCGCGGAACGCGTAAATAAAGGCCGGCTTAACAAATCAGGACTTGAAAAATAGTGATGGAATCTTTTCCTGGCGTCGTCTGTATAGGTTATGTTGTCATTGAGATTCGAGAAATCTTTTTCTACTCGACACAGGCAATTTCACATCCTCGAGTGATCTGAACCTAATCGTGGCCAAAAATTCACGATTGGAAATTTACCTCGTAACACCCGAAGGATTGCGCCCTCTTAAGGAAGTTGGAATAAATGGCAAAATAGCAGTGATGAAATTGTTCCGCCCGGCGGTACGTTCCAATTTGGTCTTAGAGCTCTAGTCAGGTCGCAATTTATAACATTAACTCAATCGTCGCTTTTCAGGAGGAAACGAAAGATTTGATATTCATTCTAACACATCGATACAACGCAATGATTCTGCAATGCTCGGTCCAAGGCGATGACATCGAAATCATCACTAAAGCGCACGGAAATGTGGCGGATCGGGTTGGCAAACCAGCCGAGACAGGGATCCTGGCGGTGATCGACCCGAAGGCTCGTGTTATCGGAATGAGGCTGTACGAGGGATTGTTTAAAATTATTCCACTCGACAAGGAAACCAGTGAACTGAAGGCTACTAGTTTGCGGATGGAAGAGATGAACGTGCAAGATGTAGAGTTCCTGTACGGCGCGACACACCCCACGTTGATTGTCATTCATCAGGATATAAATGGGCGACACATCAAGACACACGAGATCAACCTAAAAGATAAAGAATTTACGAAAATTGCCTGGAAGCAGGATAACGTAGAAACAGAAGCTACGATGCTGATTGCGGTGCCAATGCCGCTCGGCGGGGCCATAGTGATCGGCCAGGAATCGATCGTTTATCATGATGGTGATAGCTACGTGGCCGTTGCGCCTGCCATCATAAAACAGAGCACGATAAATTGCTACGCTAGAATTGATAGCAAGGGTTTGCGATACCTGCTCGGAAATATGGCCGGAAATTTGTTCATGATGTTTCTTGAAACGGAGGAAAACGCAAAAAAACAAACGACAGTTCGCGACATAAAGGTAGAGCTGCTTGGGGAAATCACCATTCCGGAGTGCATCACTTATCTCGACAACGGTGTGCTGTTCATTGGTTCGAGGCATGGCGATTCACAGCTTGTAAAACTGAACACTACCGCGGGAGAGAACGGTGCATACGTGATGCTAATGGAAACGTTTACAAACTTGGCCCCAATTCTGGACATGTGTGTTGTGGATTTGGAACGCCAAGGCCAAGGACAAATGATCACCTGTTCGGGTAGCTTTAAAGAGGGCTCGTTGCGCATCATACGCAACGGGATCGGCATTCAAGAACATGCCTGCATCGATTTGCCCGGCATCAAAGGCATGTGGGCGCTGCGTGTTGGCATCGATGATTCACCATATGATAACACGCTCGTCCTTTCGTTCGTGGGCCACACGCGCATCTTGACGCTGTCAGGCGAGGAGGTTGAAGAAACAGAGATTGCCGGCTTTCTAAGTGATCAACAAACCTTCTATTGTGCAAATGTTTTGCACGGCCAGATATTACAAGTTACACCTGGATCGGCGCGCTTGATATCGTGCGAAAATAAATCCATGATCTGCGAGTGGAAACCACCGGATGATAAACGCATCGGCGTAGTAGCAGCTAATTCAACACAAGTCATCTGCGCCACGGCTCGGGACATACATTACCTCGAGATTGGCGACGGAAAACTGGAACACCGGACGAAGATGAAACTTGATTATGAAGTTGCCTGTCTAGACATTTCGCCGCTGGACGAAGAGGCGAACCAGGCAGAGTATGTGGCCGTCGGCTTATGGACAGAGATTTCGGCGTGCGTACTGCGACTTCCAACGCTGGAGTTCCTGCATAAGGAAAAGCTGGGAGGTGAAATTATTCCTCGATCGATATTGATGGCTGCCTTTGAAGGAATTAACTATCTACTGTGTGCGCTTGGTGATGGATCAATGTTTTACTTCGTACTAAACAAATCATCCGGAACACTCACGGATCAGAAAAAGGTAACACTTGGCACGCAACCCACAATACTGAAAACGTTTCGCTCGCTATCAACGACGAACGTGTTTGCTTGC
The DNA here is from genome assembly GCF_943735745.2 of Anopheles bellator. Taxonomy (NCBI): domain Eukaryota; kingdom Metazoa; phylum Arthropoda; class Insecta; order Diptera; family Culicidae; genus Anopheles; species Anopheles bellator. The sequence continues at coordinate 47,592,126 of NC_071286.1, forward strand.
TCCGATCGGCCGACGGTCATCTACAGCTCTAACCACAAGCTTGTTTTTTCAAACGTTAACCTGAAAGAAGTGAATCATATGTGTTCGCTTAATGCCGAAGCCTACCAAGATTCATTGGCCTTGGCGACGAAAAATTCGGTAATTCTTGGCACAATCGATGAAATACAAAAGTTACATATTCGCACTGTGCCACTCGGGGAATCGCCTCGGCGAATCGCATACCAAGAAGCATCGCAAACATTTGGCGTCATCACCTACCGTATGGATATGCAGGATTCGAGCGGAGTGACGCCATCCCGCCAAAGTGCTTCGACACAAACAAGTAATATTACGTCGTCGAGTAACATGGGCTTGTTGAAACCAGGCGCCAGCAACACGGAATTCGGACAGGAGGTTGAGGTGCACAATCTTCTTATTATCGATGAAAACACCTTTGAAGTGCTACACGCGCATCAGTTCATGCAGACCGAATACGCACTGTCACTTATGTCAGCCCGCCTCGGCAATGATCCGAACACGTATTACGTTGTCGGTACAGGGCTGGTCAATCCGGAGGAACCAGAGCCGAAGGTCGGTCGCATCATCATCTACCGGTACTCCGAGAACGAGCTCACGCAAATCAGTGAAAAGGAAATAAAAGGCGCCTGTTACTCGTTGGTAGAGTTTAATGGTCGGGTGTTGGCCTGCATCAACTCGACTGTGCGGCTATTTGAGTGGACTGACGATAAGGATCTTCGTTTGGAATGTAGCCATTTCAACAACGTGCTTGCGCTTTATTGCAAAACAAAAGGTTAGTACGATATACAACACCGGTACACTGATTGTCGTTCAGCGTTTACGTGAAATCTGATAACTACATTTTGAACTGTTTGTGTTCGGTAGGTGATTTTATACTGGTTGGCGACTTGATGCGCTCGATAACGCTGCTACAGTACAAGCAAATGGAGGGAAGCTTCGAGGAGATAGCACGTGACTACCAGCCGAATTGGATGACATCAGTAGAGATACTGGACGATGATGCTTTTCTCGGAGCAGACAACAGTAGTAATTTGTTCGTTTGCCTCAAGGATAGTGCGGCCACTACAGACGAAGAGCGCCAAATGATGCCTGAAGTGGCACAGTTTCATCTCGGAGATCTGGTGAATGTTTTTCGTCATGGTTCGTTGGTTATGCAAAACATTGGCGAACGAACAACGCCAACCAGCGGCTGTGTGCTGTTTGGGACAGTTAGCGGGTCCATTGGACTAGTAACACAGATCCAGAGCGAGTTCTACGAGTTTCTGCGAAAGCTGCAGGACAATCTGACTAACACAATCAAGTCAGTAGGCAAGATCGATCACGCGCTGTGGCGAAGTTTTCACACGGAGATGAAAACGGAACGCTGTGAGGGATTTATCGATGGCGATTTGGTGGAAAGCTTTTTGGACCTTAATCGCGAAAAAATGCGTGAAGCGGCTCTTGGTCTCGAGATTGACGTTAATGGATCAAAGCGGGAGGCCACCGTTGATGATATCATCAAAATTGTGGAAGATCTAACAAGAATACATTAACTGTGCTATGAGTAATGCTGATGGTGAACTTGTGGAAGATATGTATTTTTTTTATTTTTTCGCGAATATTTGCGTGCGTTTGTCGCTCTATGGAAAGGGAGTTATTCATTGTAGCCAGCCAGGATTGATAACACGTAATAAACCAAAATAAATGGATAAGATTCGATTCAATCGTAAACACCACGCGAAATTATTGATCGAAATTTATACCCAAATAGAACGAAAAATTACAGATTTTGACTTTTCAAAAGATTTTCAGCGTATGTACAGGCTTAGAAGAATTATTCTTTTATTTCAACTACAGATACATAACAATACCAAGGACAGTAGTCTTAAGCAAACACACATACACATATGCAACGTTTGTAAGTGAAGTACTTTAATGTACAGTAATTTCTCGTTCAGCTATCTTATATGTGCAGATGCCGGGAAGTAAAGCAAAACAGAATAAAAGAAAAGTCGGGACAGGAATGCTACAAAGTGTAATTCTTCTTCTGTGTGGTTGGCTTTACTTTAGCCGCGGTTGGCAATCATATCGTCAGGATTGAACATTCCCTGCAAAGCAATACAAACATTCGTGAATCGATCAAATAAGCGCTTTTACTGGGTTTCAACAATTTACCTTTGCGCGACGTAAAATGGAATCCTTGCTGGCATCGTACGGATGATCTTTGGAAGGAATTTCAAGCACTGCAGGAGTGGGGGCAGTGTGTGCATCGATCACATGACGGATCAACTCAGCGTAATTTTGGTTGATGAGAATGATGTCGATATCGTCTCGTTTGATGAAACGCTTAAAACAATCCTCAATTTCACTCACAGCTGTATCTGGAATTGAATGAAAAATTGTTAAAAACCATACAGCCCAGCAACTTACTGCATGTACTATACATACTTTTGTCCACTACCATAAAGTTGGGATGGCGGTTTTTGTTTATTTCGCCAACTCCTCCTAGCAAGAAGCCTACACAAGTGTCCTGCAAACGAATAAAGATGTAATAGGACTTGTGCAAAATTTTACACGGCACAGAACGTATCGCGATCGCATTTGCTTTTGCCAAGTTTTACCTCATCACCAATGACAGAAATTAATTTGCCTTTGACTGCCGATAGAAGGGCCATTGTGCCAACAGTTTATAATTTGGATTCAGGAAATGTTATATCCACACAATGGTATTTTACACCGTTTTCACAGATTGCCAGTATCCGAACTGTTTTGACGAAATAAAGTCACCTGACTGAGATTGGGTGTAGAGGACAACATTTTCGAAAAGCTACACTCAACTACACTCTATATACAGAATGTAGAAGCCCATTTAGGGAGTGTTAAGGCCGGTCCACACGCTACGATGCTTCGCTACGATGTGTCTGAGCAACGATTAACGTAGCGTGTGGACCGCGTTTTAGAACCAGTACACCAGTATTTAGACACTGAGCAATTGCATTTCTAGTTTGGCAAACATTTTGAGCTATTTTCGATCGCACCTTCTATTTAAGCTTCAACAGGATAAATAAATTCTTCAGAATTTATTTATTCTATTACTATTTATTTATTTTTTTATTGCTAGTTCTCGGAATTCTTAAGAAAAGTTCTTTCAATTTTTCTCAAAACATGCTATTTTCTTGGATTTAGTCATAATTTTAAATACGGAATAGGGTTATGTTTGAAATGATTGCAGTTTCCGATTTTAGCTCAACAATAGCTTCGGCGTCGGACTCTACCGTGTGACGTTTTGTTTAATGCCGAAAAGGAATCAAAACAGTTCCAATAGTGCGCTCATTATTTGCCGCATTCTGTCAGCGGAAATTACGAGCCTAACCGGTGTAAAAGACAACTTTTTGTAAAACTTATTGTGTTTATGCTCAATATAAAACCATGACGTCGATCATTAAACTCCATGCTGTATCTGGGGCCATGGATGAATCGCCTCCATGCTACGTACTGCAGGTTGATGATGTTCGGTTCCTGTTAGATTGCGGGTGGGACGAAAAATTTGACCAAAGCTTTATTAAGGAAATAAAGAAGTAAGTTGCCCGGTCTTACATTCATACTTCTTAACTAACAGTTCCTGTTTGTCTTATAAGGTATGTGCATACAATCGATGCTGTGCTGCTTTCCTACCCTGATGGTTGTCACTTGGGCGCCTTGCCCTATCTTGTCGGTAAGCTCGGGCTCAATTGCCCGATATACGCAACGATCCCGGTGTATAAAATGGGCCAAATGTTCATGTACGACATGTTCATGTCCCACTACAATATGCACGACTTTGACCTCTTCTCGCTGGACGATATAGATACAGCGTTCGATAAAATTGTGCAGCTCAAGTACAACCAAAGCGTGGCAATGAAGGGCAAGGGTTACGGCATTACAATTACTCCGTTGCCAGCAGGGCACTTAATTGGTGGAACGATATGGAAAATTGTAAAAGTCGGCGAAGAGGATATCGTATACGCAACGGATTTTAACCATAAAAAAGAACGGCATTTAAACGGCTGCGAGCTCGAAAAATTGCAACGCCCTTCACTGCTCATCACAGACGCATACAACGCACGCTATCAACAGGCCCGTCGACGTGCGCGTGATGAGAAATTCATGACAAATATTCTACAAACTCTGCGCAACAATGGCAACGTGCTTGTAACGGTTGATACGGCAGGTCGCGTGCTGGAGTTGGCACACATGCTTGATCAGTTGTGGAAAAACAAGGAGTCTGGTCTGATGGCTTACTCGTTGGCCCTTCTCAACAACTTCAGCTATAACGTAGTAGAGTTCGCCAAAAGTCAGATCGAGTGGATGAGCGATAAATTGATGAAAAGTTTCGAAGGCGCGCGCAACAACCCGTTTGCTTTTAAACATCTGCGGCTTTGTCATACGATGGCCGACCTGGCGAAGGTTCCCAGCCCCAAGGTAGTACTAGCCAGTTCGGCCGATATGGAAAGTGGTTTTTCGCGAGAATTGTTCCTCCAGTGGGCACCACATGCCAGCAACAGCATAATCATTACCAGTCGGTCGTCACCCGGTACCTTAGCTCGCGATCTAATCGAGAACGGTGGAAACGGGCGCAAGATCGAGATGGACATTCGGCGTAGGATCGAGCTGGAAGGGGCAGAGCTGGATGAGTTCATGCGAACAGAAGGTGAAAAAATGAATCGGTCGATAAAAAAACGCGATTTGGATGAGAGCAGCTCCGATTCAGACGACGAGCTGGAAATGAATATTATTACCGGCAAACACGACATTGTGGTTCGCCCGGAAGGTCGTTCGCACACTGGATTTTTTAAATCAAGCAAAAAACACTACGCAATGTTTCCCTTTCACGAAGAGAAAATCAAGTACGATGAATATGGTGAAATCATTCAACCGGAAGACTATCGTATGGCTGATCTAGTTCCCGAAACGAACGGGGATGACAACAAGGAAAACAATATTAAGATGGAAGAAATCAAAAAGGAGAAAGAAGATGAGGTGACCGCGCTAAACAGACCTACGAAATGTGTTCAGGCACGTAAGCCAATCGAAGTGAACGCACAGGTTCAGTTCATCGATTTCGAAGGTCGGTCAGATGGTGAATCGTTGTTAAAAATTCTATCCCAGCTTCGTCCTCGACGAGTGGTGGTGGTTCGTGGATCTCCCGCCAACACTTCTCACATTGCAGAACACTGCCAACAAAACATTGGCGCACGCGTTTTCACTCCCAATCGAGGGGAAATAATTGATGCAACCACGGAGACCCATATCTATCAGGTGCGTTTAACGGAGGCTCTCGTGTCACAGCTCGAATTTCAAAAGGGTAAAGATGCTGAATTAGCGTGGGTAGACGCGCAGATTGTTATTCGCAACAAGCGCATTGACACCATTGCAGAAAAGGATGCTGGTACCTCTGGCACTATATCTGCCAATTCCGCTAGTAGAATCACGTCCGAAACGAACGGTGCCACTGTTGACTCAACGATGGACGTGGATGAATTGGACGTTGTTGAAGATAAGATAGATAAACAGATTCTCACGTTGGAGCCATTATCAGCCGAGGATTTACAACCTCATAATCCGGTGTTTATTAACGAGTTGAAATTGATTGACTTCAAACAGGTGTTAATGAGAAGCAACATTGCGTCCGAGTTTTCTGGGGGTGTTTTATGGTGCAGTAATGGAACTGTAGCCTTACGACGAGTCGATACCGGACGAGTGACGATCGAAGGTTGTATCTCTGAAGATTACTACAAAATAAGGGACCTTTTGTACGAACAATATGCTATTATTTAATTGATTGATTTGTCGGAAATGGAAAAAAATGTATTGTCAGTAAAGAAGTAAATGGAAATATAGCGAACATTAAAAGTCTGTGCTTCAACCGGGGAGAGCCGAGTTAATATCGAATTCGGTTGGCTGTCGTGGAAGCGCTAGGTGAGTATCAACAAGACATTGGCCGATATCACATCCATCCTCGTCGAATATTTGCACTTCCCATAGACTATCGTTGTTGCTGCAAGGAAACGTAATAAATTAGAAACATAATCTTAAATGTTTTGTTTAGTGTTATCCCTTACATAATCAATGCATCAATTTTCTTATCGAGAAGGACGTTTTGCAGCTGTACGATAGCTTCGATGTGACACTCCTTAACACGCTGGGCGTTGGCAATCGTGCACCCTACCGCAAGGTATGGCACGTAGCTGAATCTTTCTTCCCATAATCGTAACTCACTCATACTAACAGTAGCTGTATTACCGTAGTCGACGTAGAACACATATGCCGTGTTATCTTCGAAGAAGTCCATTACTTTTGCGCGGTACCAATCATTTTCGTACAATGCCAGAACTAACTCACCGGCACCTGTGGGCAAAAATGCTGCGCTTGAGCAAAATGCTGATATCATTAAAAAGGCAACAAGGAAAACTTACACGGGAAGCGTTTAATCTCTTTGTAACGAGCTACTGAATCAGGATCATTCAGTTTATAATGCAAGGATGCGATGTCCGATCGAATTGTTTGGCACTCTGGAACTATATTTGCGTAGAAAAGGTTCACATCATCAACAAACGTTGGGTGCAATTTTACTCGGGTGTTGGGTTGAGGAATTTCCATTTGCGCCTTTACGTCCACAACAATAGTATCTTTATCAAGTGTCCATCCGTCCGGATCGCGCTCGATATGCCGTAGTCGACAATTGCTTCCTTTAAAGCATCGTCTCGTTCGTGGGTTGTAAAATTTGCAGATGGTGGCATCATCCTTTGGAACGTAACCTAGCAGCGCTTTCGTTGCATTCGTCGTACTCTCTGGTAATTCGTGCCACTGTTCTAACTCTTCTTTCGTTGGATTTTGTAGAGGGTTTCTTTCTTCGACTGGTGCTGCTTTCTCCGGATTATGCTGCACTTCAACATTAAGTATGTTATTTTCATCGATGGAAATAACGCGGCATTCCAGTACGTCGAATTGTTTAAACGCTGGATCCCTCACGTCAGATCGAATACGACACCTCATCGCTCTTGATGGTTTATTCTGATACGACGAGGGCAGTTCGGCAATTGTAAGTGTATCATCGTATGATACAGTTTCCCCCGTGTCTAGCATATACAAGAAGCTTTTGTTCTGGTCTTGTATTTTTATATTGTTAGACACAATAGAGGAATTGCGTACCGCGCGAAACCAAAATCCATCCAGAAGCACACAAAACACCGTTCCAGCTGAAGGTAGTTTCGTAATTATGGATTTCTGTTCGTTCTGTAGATGTTCACACCATTTAACATCGTTTTCCTCGATGTCCATTGCGTAAGCAACGTTCTCGAGGGACGGAGGAATGTAAACGATCAATAGTGAAATGGCTTGATTTGGTTCATCTATAATTGCGTATTCAAGCGGATTATCAGTATAACATATTTAGATTGTACTGGATTACCGATGACTTACACTTCGTCAATGGTTTCATGTAGTCCGGCATCGGTTTAGCAGCAGGTTCTTCTTGAAGGAATTGTTGCTTGGTGGCATTGCTTTTCAGCAACAACAGCTTTTGCCAGTCACAAACAAAGTTTTGTATGGCCTTGCTCATAGTCAAGAGTTCTTCGTACGATTCCTTGAAGATATTTGGCATCTGGTTATTTTCATCCTCCGATGCTTGAAACAAATGATCCTCCAAAAGTTCTACCTAAACCGCATTAGGTTATGTTTCATTAAAATTACTAAACAAATCCAGGGCTAGATGTAACATACCTTTTCTAACATCGCTTGGTGAATGGTGTTTGAAAAACCGATTTGCTTCTCGAGAAATTCACGAGAAACTTTCCATAAATTTCGCCATTTCTCTTGTTCCATTTTTAATTGACTGCAGGAGCCCAACGCACGCTCTCTATTGTTGTTGTGTTGTCACTTGATACTGCGGTGACACACCGAGCGCAAATCGGACCCTAAAAACGTCATTTCGTTAACGCTTCGTGTTTCAACAAAAATAGGAAAACGAAATGTGTCAAACGAATTTACATTCGTGTTTTTGGTCCGAGAAAACAGAAATAGACGATAAATGAATTGGCATTTATAAAATTGGCATTTATTGGATAAGTTATTGGCATTTATCTGAAATGCCAAAAACGTTTGTTTGCGCATCGTGTAGCCCGGCAGTATTACTTTTCGCTATCTTGAAGAAGTGGGCAAAACAACAATTTTCTTGATTTTTTTTATATTTGATAATTAAAACACAAGAAAATGGTTGTTTTGCTTCACGCAAACAAGCGAAATTTTGTAAATAAACGATACATAATCGATTTAGTAATTTTAATTCATAATTCATAATTTCATAATTCATAATTTAGTAAATAAGCGACTTTTTTCAATTTAATGTAGTGTATGTTAAAATTTTAAGATGTTGTTCTTATATTCAATAATGTGGAAAAGATAAATTTTGCTCCCATGCCTTATTGAACTCCCGCACTGTAAAGCATAAACGCCAAGGCAATACTGACAGTTTACATGTTATTCTGGCGCGAAGATAGCTTCAGTCGATGAGCAGATAAATGACGAACGAGATAAATAATTTGTGCATTTAAAGTGTGTTCCGCTATACGAATTGTAACTCTTAATCACAGCGTGCTCGAGACGTACCAGTCGATTGTTTTGAACATGGATTCCGATTGCGAATTACAAGCCTCGGACACACTTCGCTGTGAGTCGGAATCAGATCCAGAAGAAAACCATTCTGATGCAATGAATGTAAGGAGTCCAAGTGCAAATCCAAACGACCCTACAGTGATAGACAGTGTGAATGGAAATTCGAGAGATCCTGGAGAATACAAAAGAAAACAAGAGAATGTACCGCATTTGTCAAAGTGGAAAAACAAAGAGTCTGAAACTCAGATTGAAAAAGATGATGCACAATGTGGGGTTAAACCAGACAGCGTAGTTCATCTGCGCTGGAAAACAAACATATCCAATATTATCGATAGTGATTCAGACGATGATCCCATTTCATCCAAATCTACAGAAGATCAGTATAGTTTATCTGATCCCACTAAAACGAAGATACGACATCTAAAAAAAATACATGACGAAGAATCAGATTCTGATGCAGAGGTTAATAGTAAGAAAAAAGATAAATCCAGAAAAAAATCAAGTAAAATGAGGAGTAAGGAAAGGAAAAGACGTAATGTCGATTTCGATTCTGATAAGGGTGAAGCCATGTCAAACAGTGAATCTTCCGGTCCGGTAGTTCATAAGGGCAGAACCAAAAAAATCATTAAGAAAAAAATTATTTTCTCTAAAACAGAAACAGCACAAGACATACTTGCAAACGTGAGTTCTTTATGATTAGATATTTAAAAATAGTATGCTGTCATCTGTTATAATAATTTCTTACAATTATAGCTGAACTTGTTCTTCAGCGATGAAGACAGTAAACAACCGCATAGTTTTGAAAAACAAGCAACATCGTCATCGTCTTCTGATGAGGAGTCACGAGAGGCAAGTTCATCCAAGGTGAAGGGAAACAAAAAGGTACATTATTTTTATATCCAATATTACATTTTGCTCAATCTATTTTACTTTTAATCAATGTTTATTCTACTCCAGATGACTAACCACGAAGCAATGGAAGAAAAGCGTATAATTCAAAGTGAATCGCAAAGAATGAAACGAGAAATGACAATTGATGTTCCATACCATCGAGCGCGAGCTCGCACGTTTGAAGAATTCCTTGCGCGAAAAGCTATATGCAAAGCTGATACACCGAATAACTGCATACCGAAAACAAAATTGCGAGATATGTCGATGAAAATGACGTCAGAGCAACTGGCAACGTTTGCACGGCACTTGAAGGAGCGAGAGGAGGAATCTAAAAAATTTTATCAGCCGGAAATATCGGATGAGGAATCAGAACAAAGCCGGATTCCGAATCAAATACTTAAATCAATCGATCTTCCACAATTGGATGCAACGATTGAAGGGGCAGCCAGTGAAGATAAAATAGTGCCAAGCTCTGCCGAAGAACGATTGCAACAGTCGACTATTGATGCGAATCCTTTGAACATACAAACAAATGAGGTATTGGTCGACGCAGTCACAGAAGTAGAAACCAATGCCGATGAAATTGGTGATAAAATACCGGGAGTCAGCAAACAGACACAGAACGACACAGAAAATCAAGTGCAAACTCAAAAAGGTACAGAAATATGTGGACAAAAGAAAAAATCTGAAGTGGACTACGACGTTATTTTGGATAAACCAAAAACTACGACAGCTACCACTCAAAAGAATCGATTGTTAGCAACGCTCGAAATAACATCTCATCCTCACTTAAGAAATCCAGGAATGGCAATAGAACTTGACGGTGATGACTCACAGCCCAAACCTCTTTCCGGCATAGAAATTCTTTTTGAAAGGCTGGCCAAATGTGGAGGTGGAAAGCAAAACGTAACTTCTACAGCACAGGTTGTGAGCATCTTAAGCTCTGACGGTGGCGATTTGAAACTCAACAATGTGTCATTGCTTACAAATGATGAACAGCAAATTAGTGCTAAAGATTCGATCATACCCGGTGCAGCAATGTTGAAAGTGCAACAAATTTTGAAGGAAAAAATAGATACTGGTCGGCGTGAGGCAATGAAAAAACGCGAAGAAGAGTGTCCCAAAACCCTTGATGATGAAAACATGGAAAACAGCGAAGGAGAACAAGAAGAAGAGCTTTCAGACGATTTTGAATCGGAAACGTCGGAAGATGAAGATGAAGATGGAGGATATAATGTTGCTGGCCAACATACAAGTAACGTAAATCATGAAGCAATAAACGACGATGAAGAGTATTCGTCATCAAATTCTAATTCTGAAGAGAGTGAAGACAAATGTGAAGAAATGATTGCATTGCGAAACACCGTAAAAAAGAATCGAATTGTTGCTTTCCAAGATTCTGAGGACGAAGTCGATGTTCCAACGTTGAAGCCGTGTGAGAAGGCACAAGTTTTTGACCAAACAAACAAGACTCCTACAAATGGTACGTAAGCGTTTTTGTATGCTTGGGGTAAGAAACTTAACAAAGATTTCTTTTTTCCACAGAAACTGCATTAGAAACAGAATTTAACAAACCCTTTGAGGAACAAGACGACAACTTGATACTGCATTGGAAAGATGACGAAGAAGAAAGTAATGGAGATAATGTATCAGAAGATGACCTAATGGCCTTATGTTCGGGTGGATTTACCACGCAGGCAGGTCCAGATGACCAATCTTTATCCAATGTATGTTTGGTATCTACCACGCAGAAACAGTTTCCTGAAAATCAAAATAAAAAAAGCCTGCAACAAGCTTCCCAGGTAATTTACACCCAAGCTGATCAACTTGTTGGAGAATCACAACTAATGGAAATGTGTTCTGGAAGTTTTGAAACACAAAAAAGCATGCAAATCCAGGAAAATACAGTTGAATCAAGCAAAATAGCAGATGCTGCTAAAAAGGACACGTACTATATTTCGGATAGAAAAATGCGACTTGAATCTTCAGCTGAATCAGACAACAGTGATAGCGATTGCGTAAAAAAAGTAAGAAAACGTCGTAAGAGAAAACACTTGCACATATCGGATGATGATGAAGAAGAAACCGAAAAAGAACAAGCAGATGAGCCTGAGACAACAGATGAAAAAAAGATAAACGAGAAAAAATCTTCACCCAAAATCGCAAACACGGCAATTAATACTTATTTTGACTACGATTCAGAAGAAAATGAAATAGAAGTTACACTGCCAAAGAAGGGTGAAAAACAAATGGTGAAAAACTTCTTAGAAATTGAAGCCGAGCTGTCCGAATCCGAGTGGGGAAGTGCAGACGAAGATGAAAAGGGACTCGATCAGTACGATATTGAGATGGGCGATGAAGATGAGTACGATCAGAACCAGTTGCAGCAGGAGTTGGAAAAACTACACCATCGGCAAATGCTTGACCGAGATCATAGAGAAGTGGAAAAACTGAAAGAAATTTACATGGAAGATGAAGAAAACGAAGCTGTCTGGGTAAGACAATTTAGATGGAAAAATGCAGAAAATACCATTAATTTGGATTATGATAAAAAGACGCATGAGAATGAAAATGAAGAAGAAAATGAAGAGGCTAAAGACGAAGAAACTGAACTGATATGGCGGAAAATGAGACATGAGCGGGACAAAATGCTTAAGGAGAAGAATCTAGACGAAACCGAAACCGATTTTCCCGCTGCTACGTTGTTGAACACTACCGATACAACAAATGTAATTGGCGAGCGAGAAAATAATCAATCCGTGTTGATTGCAAGCACGGTTGGGAAGAAACGATTGACTATTGTCAAAAAACAGTCCACAACCCCTAGTTCTACAAAAGAAGAAAAACCTTTCCTGATCTCCAGTTCCAGTATCGCACAGGTAAGAATTATTGTAACTTTACTCGGGTAATATTGGGTTTCGTTCCTAATGTTCTAAAACTTTACATTTTCTTGAATTATTTCAGGGCAGCAAAGCATCATTTTTAACTCGTGATGAAAAAATGCTGAATAAGCTTGCCGATTTGATCAAAGCAAATCCAGAGAACGAGAGTAGCAACACTGTAGTTCCCGCTAAGAGTAGAAATTTCGTTTTCGCTGCTCTAAGTCCAGCGATTGAGAAGGTATTTTTATTGGCCAATGTTAGAATAATCTCAATGATAATCAGCATGTTTTTGAACATATTTTAGACTGCAAAACGTGTGCTTGATTCGAAAGAAGCCGAGGAATCGAATGACGCAAAGAAAGCAAAAACGTCGAGTAACAAACCAGATGCCAAACAAAGTTTATTTCTCGATTCTTTAATGTAAATTTCAGAAATGTATTTGGGAATTTCCGCGTAAATATGTCAAACGATTGGGATAATCAAAACGAGCTATAAAAGCACAAAAATGATAAATCAGTAAATAAATAATGTAAAAATTCGATAAAATCTGAATAGTTTAAATATTAACTCGCTGCTTATTTTATACATTCATTGTGATTTTTCGATCACTGGATCTTTTACAGAGACTAAAATGTTGAGACGACATTATAATCCAAGAAATTTGTAATCATACCCTAACCTGATGATCCCCGGAACCTGTTGGCACGCAGCTGGTCATGAGACCAATTGGGATGTTACAATAATTTCAATCTGGTAACTAACCCTCGATTGCCAAACTAATTCCTGAAATACACATTAGAAAAAGGTAGGTAATATTCAAGGTATGGTATAAATTTATCAAAACAACATGCGTATAAATGTTTCTCTAAGAATGTCTTCGCATAATTCTCTGTATAATTTGATAATACGATCCTCCCGTTCTACAGCGAGTGTTAGATAATCGAAGCGGTGAGGGGCGAGTGAAGATATTTGCGCGGTTAATATGTAGGTTATATTTTAGATCGTTGACTTTGTAACGAAAAGCAGGACCAGTAGAAAGGGGTTCTTGGGTGTAGAAGAAGGAAAAAACAATTTCCACTTACACATTCAAGCCAATTGCTAGTACCGCCGCGCCGCGCATGGCAAGGTTAGCAACTAACTTTAACGTACAAAACCAACGCTCGCGTTTTGACAGCAGAATTGTTTACATTTGTAGTTTCGAACATTTTATTGTGAATGTCAGCAGTTTAAAGATGCTTGGAAACAAAATATTTGTAAGCAAATAAATACCATTAACTACCGCCCACGCGCAGCACTACTTTCTATCTCTAATATCATTAATCTAACAAAATGTTACAGCTAGTACGAACATTGCTGTCTACAGGATTTCAACGTACACTCTGCACTGATTCGTCCCGCATTGAAAAAAGTAAGTATATTTTCAAACCTTTTTTATAGTTCGCAATATTACTTATGCGATGTAGAAACGTTGTAGCATGTCTATTGGTCGGCTTGTAGTGTGTGTTTTTTTATAAATAATGTCTTCCAAATGTATTTTCCAGCTGTAAATACTGTAACGCTGTTGGGGCGGGTAGGAGCTGATCCACAACGCCGTGGAAATGAGGAACATCCGGTAGTCATGTTCTCCGTGGCTACTCATTCTAATTACAAGTAAGAAGAAAAGTGTCTTGTAACTAGATAGCATATTTACACAAATTATATTTTAATTGGCGATTGGCTTTTCAGATATGAATCGGGCGATTGGATGCAGAAAACAGACTGGCATCGTGTGGTTGTCTTCAAGCCTGGTCTGCGAGATTCTGTGTTGTCGTATTTGAAGAAAGGCCAAAGAACCTTGGTGACTGGGAAAATAACATACGGAGAAATAACAGATCAGGAGGGAAAACAACGAACAACTTCCAGTATCATAGCAGATGATGTAATCTTTCTTCAACATTGAATGGGTCAACCAACTCAATCGGAACGCATCTTCGATACGAATCATTGTGTTGACATGAAAAGTTTAGAATTGTAATGTATGAATGCATTTCGATGAAATCATAATTTTTTCAGATTATAACCTAATAAAAATAATCTGTTGAAACTAACCTTTTGGTTTGACAACTGGCTTGAATGCTCGAGCGCAGCATATGATTTGCTTTAAGCGGTTCGTCGATTCAATGCCGGCGCCTAAATTTTTGCGACAGTTCACGCACACTACCACTCACTTTGTGCCGGTACATCGCTATTGCTGAGAGCAAGTTTTCTGCTCAGTCGTGTTTTATCCGTGAAGTTGCGCTGGTTTCTGGTTTGTGCGTTCTGGTCCGTTGCTGTTCGTTGTAATAGAAAACGAGAAAACCCTAAAAAACTAGGATTATTTTTGCATTGTATGCTGCGGAAACAGCAAAGAAAATTTACATTTGAAAGTCTGGTTGATAGCTGCGGCTTCAGTGGTCTATAGTTTGTTGAAAACCATCACCGTTTTTCCATCGGCGGTGTGTAGCGGTGTCATCCTAACCTCTTTTCTGGTGCACCAAGCTGTGCATAAAAGAAGCATCTCTGCCGGGAGTGTTAAATCCTGTGTGTGTGTCTGTCTCTGGTACTGGTATCCAACGGAAAAAATGGCAGTCGTTACCCTTGGCGAAAAAATTCTCTCGGCCAAGTCCATCATTTGCGATATTGAGGGGACTACTACTTCGATTAGTTTTGTTAAGGTAAGCTTTATTGCAGTCGAACATTGTTCTATTCCAGAGTCTTGATCTTGCTGCTTGCTGGTTGATGATTCTTTTTTTTTTTTGCTCTCAACTGTGCGGCAAGTATAATAGCTGAGTCGCTGTAGAACGTAGATATTTTAATGCATATTCGATTGACCTTGAAGACATCTTTTCAGCAAGTTCCATTACTGTATTCCAATGAAAGCAATCGCAACTGAAATTTTAATACAGCGTTTTCATTCCTCTGCCCCTTGCTCCTCCTTGGACAATTGGTTCGGGGAACTAACTACACCACCACAAGTGTTGTGGATCGGCTCCGGTGAAATACGTATCAACGTTTGTTACTAACACAGTGGAAAATTTGAAAAGAAGAGAGATCGTCTCTATTAGTAGGATCTTGCAGTCGTGTAGGATCTTTGTCATGGCACCTGAATTTTCTTGTCCGAACTTGTTTGTTCTTGTATTGCAATAAATGCACATGGACTCAAATGTCCAATGATTACATTTTGTGAATTATGTAGGATTTGTAATTCCCAGAACTTTAATTCAAGATGTTCGAGAGGATTCCAGCCGAAAGCGTGTTATTTTTGCCAATGGTGCACATTTGAAAGTTCATGAACAGACAGGCTGCCATTTTCTCTCTTCTCCAGATGTTCACATTGCGGTTACTATAGTTTCTCTTGTGATGCTTAATTTCTGCAATGTTGCCATCAGCGCCTAAGAGAGAAAAATGTTCTTCGTTGCTTGCTCCCATCCATAGATGTGTTTAAGGCGACTATTTGTCCCTAGGTTGCTTGAATGTAGCGGCGTTTCCTGTTCCCTTTGAAGAAAGGTTTTTGTAGTGGTGAAACGAATGTGTCGATCATACCATGAAACGGGATAGAACTTGATTGCAAAAACGTAGAAGGAATGAAGCTCGGGTGTGCGAAAATTTGGAAATTTTTGCTTTCGACTTCATTTTGCTGTAGTCCTTTAGCGCGGTAATTTCACATGTGTATGTGTGGTGTGAAAGGTTTCTACATGTTCACAGCGCACATAAATTTGCTCTTATTTAGTAGAACTGTGCGTTTGCGACACACACACAAAAGATACTTCCGCTATGAAAACTCAACACTTTTTATGCTGCATATTTTCAGCTCTTGACGCTTCAACACTGTAAGATAGATGCAATAGTTATGTGGTATGAGGTGATTGTTCATTATTTCGAAAGATTGCAGTTTGTGACTCTTAAGTGCGTGGAAAACTGTGATGCGTTTGCTACATGCAGTTTCGTTTGTCATGTATCATACGGAAAAATAAAGGGATTGCACTAAACAGAAGTATCACCTTTGCTACTTTTAGTGATGCTTATGTTACTATAATTATAATGACCAGACTATATTCATAATATACAAGGATCCTTTAAAGTGGAATAATAATTATATTCTGTACCGGTTTTTTTTTACTAAAACTTGCACAGTTAAATTAGATCAGTAGCAAAACTAGCCTACTCTAGTCAAAGGCGACAGGTACAGGAACATTTTTTATATAATTTTGTTTTCTTTCGATAGTTAATATTTGCCTTGAGGCTTTTGTATCAGGTAAAAATGATCGCATAATATAAATTGATGTTCTCTAGGTGGATTGGTATTCATTTACTCAACGTTTAAGGTACAAATTATCCAAGCGGTCGGGTAGATTCTATTCCCTAGAAGTAAACCTTCTATATTCTGGAAACGATTTTGCTCTAGTGTACATTGTTTTGAGTTCAAAGCATTCAATGGTGAGATATTGTATGCTTTCTTACCTGTCTATAAGTTTGTCGTTTCGCTCATTCACCTGTCTTTTAACAGCTTAAAAATACAGATCTTATACATATACCAATTAAAGAAAAGTAATTAAAGAAAAATAAAAACCAAACAGGTTTTAATCGATATCTTATACTGTTCTTTTGCACCTATCTTAATTCAGCATTTTTCTTCTTTCATTTAACGTTTCACCTCACCTCAGTCGCCACACGGTTTGTTAAGAACAAAAAGTATTGTTTTTTATTTTGATTTTTTAAATTTTGTGAAGTTTAAATCAAACATATCGTATGTCATCTATTTCTGAGCGCAGGATAAAAAAATTCAATTGAGGCAATTCTATTTCTCCCTTTTTTGTGTTTTCAAAATCTTTTTTTTTCTTTTCTGTTTTATTTGTGTGCTTAAAGAGGCATATTGACTTTGGCAATAATTTGCAGTAGACATATAATTCTTAAATATTTTAATGTGAAGCAACCCCCCATACCTTTCTTTCGCATTAAAATATATGTAACTTTTGTGATTTTTTGCAAAGTTAATTTTTAAGATTATTCGACAGTTTTATTCATTAGTTGTTGTGAACTATCCAGATGATTCGTTCTTCGCATAAACTATAAAATATTTTGTTCCCGAGTAGGTGATTTTTACAGGGAATACTGCAATTTCGAGAGTACACCTGGCTGATGCTAAAAAAAATAAAAATTATACGTACTAAACCTAATACATCTTGTGTCGTTTAGCGGTTTTTTGATGTTGATGTGCTGAGGAAAAGAAGTTTAATCATTAAAAAACCAGACAGAGTAATATCTGAACGAACGCAGAGTAATATCGAACGAACGCAACGCACAAATGGCGGTGTTTGCGGTGTGACGGCACGATTATTGGTGACTTACATTACGCAGCTTCATTTTAAATTTGTTTACATATTTTTCAGGATGTCTTGTTTCCCTATGCGCTAAAAAATACTGAAGAGTATTTAAAAACTAACTGGAATGAAGAAGCTACAAAAACTGTGGTCGAAGCATTGCGCGAGCAGGCCAATGAAGATAAGAAAGCAAATATCGAAGGAGTTGTTACTATCGCTACTGCTGGGGTATGTTCAGATTAAAACAAAATTTAGAAATTAAATCATATGACAAACATACAAAAATAATTGACAAAACTAAACATGTGAAGTGAAAAATTTGTAATACATTATGATATTACTTGCACGTGGTAACATCACTTTGTTTTTGTTTAGGAATCTGACGATCTGATCATTCAAGATCTTGTGAAAAACATCGAATGGCAAATGTCAAAGGACCGCAAGACAGGGGCACTTAAAACGCTACAAGGATTAGTTTGGGCCAAAGGCTATAAGGACGGCACAATCAAAGGCCAGTAAGTAAAGCAACTATCTTGAAGACCAATGTTTTTTATTGTGATGTGATGCAAGCACATTTTAAACATACCATTCGTATGTTTGTTATTCTTTACATTTGTTTTACGCAACTAGTGTTTACGAGGATGTGCAGCAGGCGTTCGAACAGTGGGATGAGTGTGGTCGAAAGGTGTACATCTACTCAAGCGGAAGTGTTGATGCACAAAAGCTGCTTTTCGAACATAGTGAAAAAGGAAATCTCCTCAAATACCTCTCGGGCCATTATGATACTAAAATTGGAGCCAAGCAAGAGAAAGAGAGTTATGAGTCAATTTTGAAAAACATCAATGCTGAAGCCGCAGACGTGGTTTTTCTTACAGATGTCATAGCAGGTAAGTTAAAAATCGAATATAGTTGCCATATATATAAATCATATTACGACATCATTGAAGATGAACATTGGTTAGTGTATAGCGGTGGTGTTGAAAAGAGCTTGTTACTAAGTATTTCAAACGGATTCCATGTACTCGATTGGATTCACTCATTTCGATGTTAGTTTTTAAATGTTTTTGTTTGTCTATTTCCGTTTTTTTATGAATAGAAGCTAAAGCCGCTAAGGAAGCAGGAGTGAACGTGGTACTTCTAGATCGACCTGGCAATGCCGAACTTTCCGAAGAAGATCGTAAAGAATTTCCAGTTATTACGACGTTTTCTGAGCTTTCGTTTAAAAAAATAAACGAGGAAAACGGCTCATCTGCAACCGCGAAAAGAAAAATTGACGAAACTACCGGCGTCGCAGAGGACAATGCTCAGGTATATCCTAATAAGAAATAATATTTTTATATTATTTTGCAAATTTTCGCTATTTTTTGATAAGCCACGGCTACTACCGTGGCACAATTTCTGTACAGTGTAGTGAACATAGTTTTGCTACGTGATGCGTGAGTAGCGCATCCAATAAGCTTTAATATTTCTTCAGAAATAAAAAAAGGGCGTGGGTCAAATAAGTGCAAGAATGTCTTCGATTATTCATCGATTGCATATGGGTTTTTTTTAACGGTTACAGTAGTGTCAAAAAAGATATTGCACGATTGTTCCCACATAAGAATACTATGAAAACCGAACGAACTTAAAAATATCAACACTAATATAGATCAACGAGAAATAAAATTATATTACATACAAAATATGTATAATAATTAAGAAAAATATTGGCTTAAACGTCATGTTGGTACTTTTCAAATATTCCCCCCTATTATGATGAAACTCGAATCGAGAACTCGATCGTTCGAGTGAACACAGTAAGAGAGAAAGCAGAATACAGCAATTGAGAGGGCAGAAAGAGAAAGCTATAGCAAAATGAACTCAAATGACCGTTCGAGTTCTCGATTCGAGTTTCATGATAGGGGGGATTGCTTGATTTCTATGTTCTCGGAATGTCTGAAATGAGCATTTACTTTAAAAAGAAAAATAAAGTATTGAATACAAAAACTTGGTTAAACTTCACTAACTGAATTCTTTAATTTTTTAAATTAAATTGATATTAAGACAGATTACACCACCATTACAAAAAAAATTAAAGTTCTTCGAATTACGTTCAACTAATGATGTGTAGACATTATATATATTTGAGATATTAGATTAATACTATGTTGCATCGATTACGATTTATTAGTCCTAGTATATTAAGTCATCGTAACGATTGAGTGGTGCCAGTTATTGTTTATTTACTAATTGCAGTGATATTTTTGATCGAGTTATAATTGGAATAAATGTAAATTTTGAAGAAAGAAAAATTGAATGGTTGAATAATATCAAATATTTTTAAAGCACTTCAAAGTAAATAGATCATTTAACGTATTATTCATTATCATTAATAACAACATCATTAACAAGATAAGGTCATTTTTAAAACGTTAATTCAGCAATAATGAAAATGATAATAATATATGATGATAATATATGGTTGTTACATAGTTGTTTCGTAATTATATTCAAAGATATATTCGTAACTATTCGTATTCGTAAGTGTGTAGGTGTTTGTTAATATTAATTACATCCTTGATGTTGATGATTTTATTTATTAAAATTTTGTTTTAAAATGGTTTATGTCTTGACTAATTTTAAAGATTATGCCATCTGTTGGCGAATCTGGAAGCTTTTGCTAGTTTAGTTTTGAACCATTTTTATTGTTTTTATTCCAGAAAAAGATGCAACGCTGAGTAGTATTGTAATACACTAAATGTATTTGTTTTATTCCTTATTTATTAAATTTCAGGAACCTCCGAACAAACAGATAAAGATTGACGAAGTAAAAACCACTGAAAATGTTACAGAACCACGAGAAAAGATGGAGGAGGAAGGAGCTGCTTCTGTTACAACAAATGTACCAGAGAATGATAACACGAAGAACGAGAAGGATGTTGAATCAAAATGTGATGAAAATATGGAAGTAGATGATGCTGTAGTGCAAAAATCGTGTGAAGAGGAAAACGAAAAGGATGCGATTGAAACCAAGAAGGATGACAAAGAAGCTTCCAAATCAGAAAAGAAAGAGGAAATACTCGTAGACGTTACTGAAAAGACAACAGAAATGATTGAGCAAAACGAAAAATCAGAAGTATTAATTACTATGGATGCCGCTGAATCCGAAAAAGAAAAAGAAAAGGATGGCGCTAATGACAAACAAGTTGAAAGCAAAGATGAGTCGAAAGAGATCAATGAAAATTCAAAAATTAAACAAACTTCTGACGAAGTAGACGATCAGGCCAAAGAAAAGACAAGAAACGAAGTAAATGACGTAAATGAACAAATTGAAGATAAAGTTGACAGTGTTGAAATTGAGGAGTCCAATAAAAACGTACAGATTGAAAAGGTTGAAGAAACACATGGAACCGAAACTAAAACCAGCGGTGCAATCGCAGAAGTAGATATCGGAGCGAAGGAGGTGAAGGAAGATATGGCAAGCAGTTCTACCGAAACGCCACAAAATAACGGCCAAGTTGAACAAACGGTTCCTAAAGAAGACGATGGCGAATCGAATGCAAACCAAGCCACACGAAACGGAAAGACTGATGATGAATCAAATGCTACAACAAATGGAAGCAGTTCCGAAAACCCCACAGAAGAAGAAAAAAATTCAGAAAGTGATAAGGAAAATGACACATCGCTTCAAAATTGTGAAGCTGATGAAATAACCAACGAAAAAAATGGAAATAATGCAGATACCACCACTAGTATTGGGGAAGAAACTACCGCAGTAGAAGGGAAAAATAAGAAGGTTGCAGAAGCGGTAACAACGTCGACAGCAATTGAAGGCGAATTGTAAGTCGTAGAGGTCACCAGCAAATCAAGGACAGAAAGGGAAGGATGTGTGTATGATCCTCGACATTGCTCCTTTTGATTAATTCAATTTCTTTCGGCAGAGTACTTGTTTTTACCTAGCGGATTCCATAGAAAAAAACACGATCAGTTGTATGTACGTTTAGTGTTAAAGTGACGATGGCGTGAGTCCAAATTGAAACGATGAATCTTACTGTTAACGATTATCCTTAAAACTATCATAAAATAAGACGAATATTGATCGAGAATTTGGCTTGCGTAGAAGACTCCAATTGTGACTGTTTTCTTAAAGTCTTATTCATATAATTTTTTTTTTGCCACAAAACGAGAGCATCGAACATGCAAAATTATCTGAAGAACGTAGAATCGACCAATTTTGCGTTACCGTGACACATATGGGAAAGAATATATTGAAAGTAATAACAGCATGACGCTGTAGAAGCAAGCTAATCATAGCAATTAAAATATTTATTTTGCATCATTCCAATTAAAATCTACTTAAATATTGTTTGGCCCTGCTTCGATACATTACTTTCTCCTTTAGTTTTATTTAAAACAACAAATATCTCAAACCGAAGCAATAAATTATTAAATTAGCTTCAAAGGGCGTATAACAAATGAATATATCATTTTTCATAGGAGCAGGCGAGCACGCAAATACACACTGTAAATGGAAATCGGTCGTATTTTTTATGTGACATAACAGATTAAAGACTGAGCAAGAACGAATTAACCAGCAGTAAACATATGAAACTTAAACATTTAGATGCACTCATCATAGGATGCACGATATAATTCTTTAAATTAGAATGGATGGAAGCTTTTATTCGGTTTGAATACAATAGCCCCAAAAAATCTTAAACTCATTGTCTGTTTGAACTGAACAGTCGGTTTCGAGAGGTTGCTGCTGGATGAAGACGCTTGACCGCAACCGGCAGAGGGAGCCGTAGCAGGCCGGAGCCACCCGGAGATTGTAGAGACCGATAAGTAATTTAAACTGTTTGTTGAAAACTATTTGCATTTTATGTATGAAATAGCAATCTACTCGATAGCATTGCTTACTTTCAATTCTAATTAAATTATGTGTCTAAAGAAGATGGTATACGAGTATAATTACCTAGCACACAATCTATCAGTATTAAGTTAACAAGGTAAAACATATTACTTCAAGACATTTCGCGTATCCCATCAATTGGCTTTTTGGCAGGTTGAATACTAAAACATCGTATTTGATTAGGAAGGCTTGAAATTAGCTTCTCTGTGGAATGGAAATTGCTGTGGGTTTGAGGATTTTTGTATGGATTTGTTAATGTAGCCAAAACTATCGGGAATTTATTTCTAAATCAAAAGTCTATTCTCAATTCTTTTCATATCCCCCTCTAAGTAGTCCTCTCGTACACTTCTACTTCTACTTCGCAGTACACTTCTAACGTTTTTCCCATTTTTTAAAACATGCCGCAAATACTTCCGGTAGAACCTTCAAAGCGTGCTTCGTTCTATTTCTTCTATAGATCCGGAGCTGCCTCTTGAGTTAAACGAATAGCCAGAATTCACAAGGTGATCACTCAGGCGAACACGGTGGTTGTGGAAGGATATAAGTCGAGTTTGTGCGATGATGAAATGATCACGCAAATTTGATTCAACAACATGCTCGTAAGGCAAGAACCAAGAATTTTCCCTCCACAAATCAGGTCTTGTTTGATTCACAGCATTACGAAAACGATGCATAACACTTAAATAGTATTCTTTGTTGATAGTTTGGCAATTTTGAAGGAATTCATAATGCACCACATCACGATAGTCAAAGAAACCCCGTTTCCCGTTTTTGGTCACAGTAGTATATGTTGGAAGTAACCGAATTTATCAATATCGATATTAATTTTTTTATATATTTTTCTATGGCACCCCATTAATAAAGGTTGTTGATATGTTCATTATGTTACATTAGGTAGCTAATAAAAAACAAATGGTCACAACAGAACTTAAACCGAGAAAAACAACATTCCATGTTCAAATTTATAATTAGAAATTTTTTCTATGCATCTATTTATGTGCTTCTTAACTCCAATAATTAATTCACTTTTTAACCACCAATAAAAGTTGTAACAGGGAACTATAACAAAGTAATAGAAGAAAGGATGATATTTCGCTACACTATTATTGTGAGAGCACTGAGTATAATATACAATATACCCAATATTCCACCTTGTCAGTATACAACGCTCCAGTAGCACATGCAAAATAAAGAGAGTCGAAGAAAGAAAAGGCTGTTCTATTCTGTTCTGTAATTGTTCAAAAACAAAGTTATGCTGATATCAGACAACGGTTCAAAGAATGCGGCATCGGCAAAATGCATATGAATGACACAAAGTCAAACATTTTAAATTTCAATGTTCCAGTCATAAAAGGAACAGCCAAAACAATTGCAAATTTTATTCCTGTGCTTCGTTACACCATCATCAACAATAATAGAAGTACTGTACTGTAATAAAGTTTTGCTAGCAGGTAAATTGATTCACAAATGGCGCAGATTGGGCATAACAAGTGATTGTTTGAATTATCGAACAAATATGCAATCCCAAGCGATAAAGAAACGGTAGAACAAGCTAGGAGAAAGCCTAAAATGTCCATATGGAAAAATAAAAACAAGAAAAATAAAAAGGAGATAAAAATCAATCGGTAATATTTTAAAGTTTCCAATCAAACGAAACCAACCGTTATTTTTAATGTATAGTGTAATGTATGTTTTAAGGATCCATTATAGAAAATATTGAGAATAATTCGGTAGTCGTCCTTTTTTTGTTTTCAAATTAGCAAACCCGGAATCTTCGTTCCAGCCAAAGTAGATTTTTGGAAACTTTATTTTATCGAACATTAAAGAAAGGCAAAACCTGCTAGTATGTTGGTTTGGCAAGCATAATCGGAACCGAAATGTGCCTGTTAACAAATGGGCGGAATGAAATTTAGTTTTAATATATAAGAAAATTAACCTTCTTTGATGGAGGCGCCTAACATCTCACAGAATATGGCGGAATCATTTTTAATACAAACAAATGATATACACAATTCTGTTGATAAAGTTCGATTTACATTGCGAAAAAACATTATTACCCTATATTCATACACATTAATTTAGTAAGCACGAGTTATCATATTTTTACTACTCAACATCAAACCGAAGAAAAAATAATATAGTTCTTTTCACCGTAAAGTAGGAATATCATATTTTGTAGCATCTCTGGAATATCAAATGTTTCCTTTTTCCTCAAACCATCCTTCACATGATCGTGATCATGGTTTGACTGTATATTGAAACATGCTGCACTTAGACTTTGAATTTGCAACAACATATAGCGAAATGTACCGAAGCCAAATGTACTATATGAAGCACTGTAGCTTTTAGTTTAGTAGCTACCACAACGATCGGATGAAATTGGGTTTGATGTTTTTGTTTATTTTATTTTTTTCTCTATTTGATTGATATTTCTATTTTATCTATTTTGTCATTGAGAATTTAACGAAAACTCGTATGTAACAGTAATAAAATGAAATCTTGTACTGTGCTTTTATTGAAGATATTCTATTTGCATATTGCTACTTTGGTGCCTTATTCTTATTTTGTATATGATGGAATCGTCCCTGTAGCGGTCGTTGCTGTCGTAATTTGGTCACGAAAATAATTCCTCCTATCTTCCAAACGAAGTTCTCTCCGTTCCAAAAACAAAATCACATGTCTTCAATAGGAGGTTGATAAAGGCTTCATAAAGTCATGCAATTCAAGTTCAGCCAAGAAACTTAATTCTCACATAATAACTGTCTCTCGATGAGCATCTTTTTCCACTGTGCTGGACATTATTTCAATGGTTTTCGTCTAATGTCTCTGGGTGCCGGCCGGCGTTTACCTTTCGGTGCGGCTTTCTTTTCCTGTGCCAGCACACCACAATAACACTTTTTAGAATACTACTGAACCTATCAGATTCATACTTCTAAACGACCGTCAGAAGGTAAGGAGGGCAGAACCCTTGCTTTCCTGTTTTCTCTTCACGTCGGGTGACCGATTCCAACATTTTCAGCCACATCGGACGTAGGTGGTAAACGGACCGACGGATATGGCGCAAACCCGACGAGAGATTCTTTCTGCACTGCCACGACGCGACGAACTTTTCCTGAGCAATTTTTCTAATCGAAAACTCCTCGCTCCGATTCTCCTATAGACTTGGTTTCTGATTTAGAGGCCGTGAGATACCAGCACGTTATTCTTTTCATGTTATAACTCTTTTCCTATCTCCCTCATTTTCTTTCTCATTTTCTCCCATACAAGTACACAGTCTCTTTCATTCGTTTACTTTCTCTCTCGATCTATTCAACCTTTCTTTCCAACTCTTTAGTAATGGAATTACCGTTTTCGGTGCTCGCGTCCTTTCTCTCTCTCGCTCTTTATCTCCCAATCTGATCCGTGGCCGTGCTCCTCTAGGCCTCAAAACACATTCCAAAATAAAGAGTAGCTACGAGAACCACCGAACTCGCTGGGTGCGCAACGCGCAACCTATATCCTTGTGGGTGGAATAGAACGAGCTTACGGTAATTCAAGCACTACGCCTGAGCAACCTTGACTTTCCTTTGTTCCTGGTCCTAGCACGCCATTGCCGGGCGGACAAAACAAATGACACTGCCTTACCCAGCTTTAAACAATTTCGGTTCTTATTGCATGAATTGCCGTTCCCGCATTTCTTCAATAATTACACTAATTTGTGCTAATCTTTAGGAAACTCCCAGTTGGAATCATCTTTTAAACCAATTACGTAATTAACCAATTAAATTTTATAAATTTATGATTTATTTGATTTAATTTATTTATTTGGTTATGCTTGGTTTCTATTCGAATTTAATCTAAAAGTTGCTTAGAATCTTCTGATCGTGTTCGATACTGTATTTTTACGTACCTTTTCCAAAAAACGAAAATTGTAGGTTTAAGAAATGTAATGAATGTTCGATGGACGATCTTTAGAACATTACGAACGCAATACTCTGATTTCTATGGAAGATGCTGTTGTTCAGGCGTATGAAAAGCGACACTCCATTGCGGGAGCACCTCAAGCTACTTAAACCTCGTCGTATGTCGCAACCTTACGATTCTGCGCGACCTGGATCAATGGATCTTTGATCCCATGGAGCCTAGTTGATCCATCAATGGACCAATAATTTTACAGAAATGGACACCTATAACAGCAATTAACTGGTGGCGATGATATAGCACACCTTACACAGTGGAGTTGGTTTTTGCGTCAATTCATACGCTTGTTCCGATGGGTATCTTTTTGACGATTTCCAGAAATTTTTTCTTGGCTATTTTCCAACGCCCTGTCCTTCTTGGCCTGGAAGCACTAACGTGGAAATTTCCATCGAACACACTGTGGTGTCACGAAAAGGTCACGGGGAAAGTTCAAGGCCTGTTAAGCGTTTCACCGTTTTCCACAGATTGGTTTGTGTACCTTTCTCGCCTTTATGAAAGCAAGACGCAGTGCGTTTCTCGAAAAATCTCTGTTAAGGTTCCATGCCCCATTAATGTCAGAGTTTTCCAGTGCAATATGACGTCTTAATTGGAAAAATAACAACAAATGAATCGTATATTATAGATTCCTTAGATTTAATTATACGTACCAAAATTGTCTACGTATGTGTAAGCAGCCCCGTCTTATATTTTGAAAATTATCAATATTTCTTTATTTTTTATTCTGTTCTTCTTTTTTGTTCTTCTTCTGTTCTTTTTATTTATTCTTTATTATCTTTATTCTGAGGCGATATTTTATTAAATCAATGGCCTAAATTAATTTAAAATATGAGTTATTTTTTTAGTCACGTGAAAAGCGATTACTAGTAACACCTTCAGGGTGCCAAAAAGGAAGATTAGTGTTTCATGGTGCGTACTATCCTTTATTGTTTATTTATTATTTTTCAGTTACGAGCTAATGTTGCTTGCTTCGAGTAAGTTTGTGGACAACTTTAGAACGTGGTCCAAGCAAAGGAAACCGCACGACGATTTACGACGCCTAGAAGACTGTCGCTCAGACCTCAATGAAACAAGCAATTTAACGTTCCTTAGAAGCGTATTTTGCAACCCTTTCAGATTCTCACTTCAGGGACGGAATTCATCAATTGAAATCTCATTGGAACAATTGCATTGATAACTTATTTCGCTCCGCGGAAAATCGAGATTTGGTTTCCCTCCGTGTCTGCTCCGCCACGTGCGTCGACGTATGTGGTGAATGCATATATTGTACAGGTACATTTTTTATTAATTGCCATTTATTCTCTCTACACCACCACTTGCGATTGCGTCAGGACACCTCACTCGAATACACCCGATGCATTACACTGGCTGCGTACCAAATCCGTGAAATAACCAATTACAAACAAACAACAACGACATAACACGCACTGAACCTTTGCCACTTCAACACTGTAACAAAAGGGAGCATTGCAAAACAGACCCCTAAACTTCACCAAGCGTCCTCCTGATTGGATAGTTTCCGAATGTAGCTCCTTTTTACCTTTGTTCTCATCGTTTTTTCGCTTTTTCAACTAATCATTTTTATTGGTGTTTCCTAGAGAACCACAAGCAACTCATAATCTTTTTCGGTTAACACAGCGCCCACACACCACACCGATGGCCGGGTCAATCAGCACTTGGATGTGGAGCGCCTAGGAACTATTGGAACCGTGGGTGCTCAAAAGATGCACTCTCGCCTGAAATCTGTCCACCTGGTGTGCATTTTCGCACAGCGAGCAATTGACAAACTTTTTACATGCCTCAAAGGACTCGCCTTTTTAAACATATTTATCAGTTTACTCTACACTTCCTCGAGCTCCATCATTCCATTTTTAAGTTTGACCATCTGTTATGTTTACTTCTAGCCCTTTCGGGGTCCTTGCCGCAGGAACAGAACGTCTGCTGGTTAAATCTGCCAACCACCATCACACGCGATGCGTTAAAATGTTTACTGTTAATCGCGGTACCAATAGATTTCACATAAAACTCTGGTTCTGCAGTCCATCATCGTTAGTGCTGCTTTCATTTGCAGTCAGTTCTTTTGATTACTATCCGCCTGGCGAAATAGAATTTCGGTCATTTCCTGGGCAGACATTTAATCATTGTTTGGTCCTCATAGAATGTGATTAAAAATCTCTGATCGGTGGAGATTTTAATTGATTTTCGTAAAACACTCTATGTTCAGCTTTTATTTATCTCCATTCGGTAGCTGTGTAATGTCTCTCCAAAACTTCAATAGACAAGGCATACCAAATTTATGCTATAGTCTTTTTAACTTAGCCTTTTAAACCTATGTTGTAGTGCAAGCAGAGCGTTCGCTAATTGTACTTCTTGAATGTTCGAAAACGAGTAATGAAATGCATACACCACTAGTATTAATTAATAGAGCGACAGTGTGAGTTACAATGACAGTATCTTACAGTTTCTTACATTACTGTACAAAACTATGCCAATGCTATATATCAGCTGTGATAGAAGCGTGCAATAAGTATGCGACACTAACTATCTGGCCAAATAGTAGTAATATTGTGATGCATCCGGCGATTCTGAAATTCGTTTACGTTCGTGAGCGCTTAGAGGTGACGCCAGTATCATGGTGCGTCTTGCGCGGTATTGACGTAAATTTGAGCACGTGGTTGAGATCGAGGCAAATCTAAGCTAAAGTTCTCGCAAGCACTTAAAGTATTGGTGCCTCGATGTTCGTGGTTTTAGAACACATTGTAGTACGTTCAGTGAGTGGTACGGATTTTCGAGAGACGTCGACAGCGCAGTTACAATGGGACTGCACGATTCGCCATTCAAAAATATTCTAGTTATTATAACTCGTCAACGTGTCAGGACTGTGGTTCTAAACTTCAATAAGCCTTTTCCATTGAAGAACAGCTGCGCACTACGACGCTGTGTTGTCCCGAAGAACCAAGTCCAACAAGTTGTTGGTGGCAAAGAACGCTCTGTCGCCACGAGTATGCACCCCGGAAGATAATTGCAGGGAACAACTGGTATCAAAATCATAACAGTAACTAGCATTGTCTCTTATAATACACTTACAGTACAGTTATTCTTTTATCGAATATTCAAAAAAATCGGCTGGATACGCTATCGGAAGGGCACCTTCAACTAACCATCCGATCGAAGAGAGCATAGTATAAATCAACTGTGGTCTTCCGACCCGTTCCAGTGCCATGATGTAACTAAGTCAAACTAAGATGTCATTCTTGACAAACGGAAACTGCTGGACGCAATTCGTCTTTTATTATATGAGAATAGAGAAGATTTTCCCAATTAGGAGAAGATTTTCCTAATAATATCTTAAACCGAAATTAATTATTTCATCATTACTTAAACCATTAAAGACAATGTTATAAATTGATCATGCCGAAAATGATTTCCTTTGGAACCTTTCGTGATTTTGTCGATGTACTTTGCCACCCAATCAATATTTTTCTATATTTCACACTTTACATTTAGTAGTTTATGTGTCGTTTGTATCGCGTTCGATCGCGTTTATGTTGAAAGCCCACGCTTTTAGACACTTACCCGGTGAGGCTCCAACAATCCCCCAAGTGTCGGATTCGTTACTTCTATGACAAACTCACGTCAACTTTCCGACTGGGAGAAGAAAAATTAACAGATTTGGCGAGCGAGAGAACAAGGACGATAAAGACTAATCAATGCGTCACCTCTTAATCGTTGCTAAGTTAAGCGAGTAAAAGTTGCACCAATTCAAAAATATGGCTGCCTTTCCATCGCTCATTCTTCAATTGCGGTGAATTTTGGGCCAGATCGAAAACATTCAGTTTTCCATCGTCGATCGTCGGCGTTGACATTGCCCTCTTCTAGCCGTTGTGGCCATCATCGTCCTCAGCATTGAACTATGTGCAGCTATGTGTATATGATTTGGTTCTCCCGCGCTCTCGTGTCCGTTCCGACCACTGGAGACCGCATCAGACAACCCGAAGAGAGTTCGCAACACCGTTCTCGCAGTGATCAAAATTGTCGGCAAATGTTGCCCAATGTGTGGCACAGTGGAAAAGGAGCAGCGAATGTTTGACACCATAGCGAGTGTTTAGTTGCGGAAGAAAACAGAGTATGCTGCGATAGGGAAGCAATAGGAACAGAAGAGAATTACATCCGTGCCAGAGAGACAGAAAAGAAGATAAAATGAGAGAAAAGAGCAGCTGAAAGAGAGTTGGTATATGTTATAGGCAACGTGCGAGGCAACTAAATTCCCAGACTGTTACTGTAACATTTTTATGTTGCCATTTTTACAATTTCTAATTTTTGTCCTTCAATATACTCCACTGCTACTTCCACTGTGCAAAGCAGTGCCGCAGATCATCTTCCGGCCGGCTTTTGAGTAGCTGCACCGTGTTTTGTTTTGCGTCCTCTAATGACTCGTGGCGGGATTCCTTTCGAGCAGGATTTGATTTTTGGGAACGGGTAGAAGTCTCAGGGTGCGAATAGAACGGGTGTTCCATAACTGCGACCTGGTTTTTGGCCAGATAGTCCTTGGCAGAGTGGGCGTTGTGAGCCGCCGCGTAGTATTTCTTTCCCCACTTCTTTGGGGTCTCTTGTCAAAGTCTTTGTACTACTTCCAAATAATATTGAGTAACTATCTGACCTTGCCCCGTATATCGAAAAGAATAAATCTTTGAAGTCGTTGCAGTTTGTAGTCTTCCACTGAAAGGATTGGTTTTTGGTTTGTGAGTCATAGTGAAAAATTCATATTACGTCACAACTTACGACCCTTGACAAGAAGTCTGGGATCTTTTCGATGGAGTGTGTCAGAGCAAATGTCTTTCCGTCGCATCTTCCGATCAGCTGTTCTGGGCACACTGTTCCCATGTTTAGCTGCAAAATTGTCTCAGTGTTTCTTTGTTAAAACCCGTTAGTCTGGCAATGGCCCGAATAGTTAAACGACGGTTTGTTCTAATTTTTTCGGTTATTTTTTGAATATACAAATCACTCGGTTGAAGTCACAGACCGCCCGCAGCCGCCCCTGTCATCTCCAACGTCTTTCCTCCCCTCCCTGAAAGCCGGTGGCACGGGGATAGGCCACCATCCCCGTAAATCCTGTGCAAAGTTTCTTAACTTTCCGACGGGGACTTTCCAAGTTTAAGCAAAAGCTTTACATTCATTCTTTGTTCAATTTTTATCCAACATTTTTTCGGCGCGAGCAAGTCTTGCACCTTCGTCGCTCGGCGATCGCAACGAGACTGTTGTGCGCAAAAGCATGAAATTTTTACAGAAGGGTCAAGCGATATAAATAGATCGGTGCCTCGTACGAACGCCGGTGAGACGAGATGATGGACTAGTAACGAGCAGCGAGCAATAAGCGTCCGGGTCGGTCGACCAGTCGATTGGTCTCTCTTTTTGCCGTTTTGCCGCTTCCACCGAAACTGCTCTTGACGATGCTTCTGCCTTTGCGGGTTGCTCGGAACGGACGTACGTTTCGTCGTATATACGTTTCTCCTCATAAAAGTATTTATTTTGGTAGCGTGCAGTACCCCACCAAAGGACTGGACGGACCGACGTGTTCAGGCGTACAGAAATAGTCTTTGCAACGAACTAAGCAGAGTCAGTAACCACCAGTTTATGGGTGCTGCGATATTATTCTGAGTTTTTAGATTTTCATTGGATGAAGAAAGACTATATGTTCAGCAATGCCTAGAGCAGTTTTCGTGACATGACATGACATGATTTTTCATGGCAGTGCTCAACGCTTGAATAAACTAAACACCAGTACTTATCTGGTTATTACAAACTGTATTTTTTGAAAAAAGAATTTTCACCTTTTAAATGCCCAAGCACGCCCGAATAACCGAATGTTCACGCCGTCCAGAGTATTTCAGAGGCATACACACGCGCTCTGTTGCTCTGTGCAAGAGCAGCGTTATTTTTTGTGCCGTGTTTTCCCCATTTCTCGTTATTCTCATTTCGCGTCGTCGTGGCTGTGTGCCTGCGATGTGCGCTGGTTGGTTTCAGTTTATTCCGACATTGTTCGTTCGGCCGGTCGGTCGGTCGGTCGGTCGTTAGCATGTTCGACGGGTCAGCTTGTCGGGCTTGAGTTTGGAGGCGCTACGTGCGTACATATTCGTTCGCTCTGTCGTCGGTCTGTCGCTCTCTCTTTTCTCTCCCTCTCTACCTCTCTCGCTCGCTCGCGCTTGCTACCTCACGCTCTGTTCTTCTCTATCCTGTTCCATTTATCGCATACGCTCACACTGCGTACCGCGTGTTCCGATTTATGTATTCTCTTGCCTCCTTTGGGTTGGCCTCAGTACACAGCGACCGCGTCCGGTGCCAATTCTCCGGTGAATCCCCGTGGCCGTCACCGCGTGTTGGTAGCAGGACGATGGTCATTGTCGCCGCCGGTGGGTAGGCATCGGCATCGGTGTGTTGTTCAATGCCTTCTGCTGTTGCTGCTGCTACTATTACTTCCACTAGCGTCATCGACTAAAGCTGCTCCTTCTTTCCCCATCGAGCCTGGTTGTCACTCACGGGGATTGGTCGCTTTGCGGTCCATTACCTTGCTTCGCAGCGCCTTTACTCTGATGCTCACTCTCTCTATGCTGACTTAACGGGAAGACGTTGGCGGATGCTTAAATTCGCTTGCAGCTTTGCTCTATTCCAACGATCTTGTTCGATGCTCTTCACTCGATGCTCGATGCGATGCACTCTTCAAAACGAAATCTCCTAGCGCCGCGCTAAGGAATGAATGATGATGCCGACCTTCGTGCACACGTCGACGAAAAAGTGCGTAAACATGCACGGTAGAGTTTCGGCAAGTACAACTCCTGTGGTCGAATAGTTCGACGGCCATTATTTCACTGCTCCAAACGGTATCTCCTTGAAAAGTTTGAATGCTTCGTTTAGTGAATCTTTGCCTGTGATCGTCAATTCAAGACCGCCTTTACTTTACATGAACATACTTTGAATTTACTACAAACGATGAGTGTACTCTACCAATCTTAGATGCTTCCACATACTGCAAATTATGAGCCAACTTTCGATCTTAAAACAATAGTTAACTGGAAGCTCCAAGAAAACTATTTGGCATTTTAGTTTGAATCCTTTCAAAACATAGAAATAATAATTTTATCTTGTAAAAATAGACAATTTGCACATATATCTCTGGAAATTAAATATTTGCGATGATAAGTTTACCTATGGCTCAAAGCATATTCCAAGGCGAAATTAAGTTTTATAGGTTTGGAGACTTGCATTTTGTAGTCTATTTCATCTGAATCCGCAAATGATTGCAACAGCTCATCAGCTCTAGGAAAAAACCTAATACCAATTATTTTCAAGAATAGGGTTGTCAAATGATAAGTAATTAAGTAACAAATAAAGTTAGCAGCATATAGTGAAATTTAAGATTGGACACTTATCAATTGCTTACATTTCTAAAGGAATTGTGTGGATAAATCTTAATATCCTAAATTAGTTAAATGAATATATGGTTAAAAAATATTACCAAACATAATCGGAAAGACCGATTTTGATCGGCTTAGGCAATTGCGTTGCATGGATTGATTTACACCAATTGGTGTTACACCAGAAACAGAAAATATACCTGATCACAATAATGTACTAAAACTATGGCAAGGAATTTTCATATATTTGTCTGATTTGCATTTTTCTTTCATTGTTTTTAATATTCTACTAAATAAATAAATAATGTAAAGTAAAACAGAAACTATGAAACTGTTGACTTACAGTAGCATATGATATATGAATTAAATTAGTCATCAGGCAGAATGTTCTCAATCCACCTTCATACTGTATGACATAGTTCTTAATAAAAAAATTCATTACTCACTATTTTGACAGAAACGGTGCTTCTAACATGTTGTATTGTTTTCAGCGTTTTTGTGTAAACTTAAGTGAAGTGGAGTTAGCAAGCTTTTTGTTGGTTGTTTCCTTTTTTTAACATGCTTAATTGATTTACATTTTCAAGTTAATAGAAAATGTCGCTCCACTTCGCGTTTATTAAAATTAAGTCAAAATTGGATCAATCTGTACAGGTGACAGAGTGACCGAGAATTCATATTTTTAAATCATATTGTCTCGGGAATCAAATCCTTTAATCATTGCTTACCAGCATCTCGCACAACATTATGCGTTTGTCGGCGAGCTAAAGATTGCGCCAACATGTGCCAACGACACGAGCTAAATTCAAATTTCCCGCGAACACACTCGTTAACGGCGAACGGCGGTTGTTGCCGCCGCTGGTGCGACCGGAACTTCTCAACTCTAATTCGCCATCTAGCGGTAACCCGACCAAACCTAAAGCCAAACACCACTAAGGATGGCACGGTTTGACTATGATCAGCGCCGACTGCGACTGTTACCCCCGCTTACGTCAGAAGAATGATTGGTGCGGTCTCTCTAGCAAACCTGTCGAAGCGATCGTCCGAGATGCTTCTCTCTTTTTCCTCACATTTCTTTCTCCGCCACAGCGTGAAACATTGCATCGATCTGGGAATGGAGGTCCTTGGAGCAGTCAAATCAGGGAACCGTTCCTCATCGCACTGTGCGGAGAAGGAAATTAACGAAACCTTACTTTGCGACCAAATCCGTTCGCTAGAGTTTGACGTTTCTCGCAACCGAAACCCGAATAGGTCTGTACGTCCGAAAAGCGAGACTGTAGTAAACTTTGAAAACTAGCAAAACAAAAATGTTCTCCACGTGTTTGTAGCAGGCAGCACTGGTTTTTGCTTTGCTGGCGGCGAGATATTATAAAACGCATTTTCAGCCGATCATCAAGGCAGAGTGGGAGCGTTATTTCGGCGGCGTTGTTGTGTACATCTTCGATCTCAGAAAACCTTCAACCACCGGCGAACCAGCGGGAGCGAGAAGCCATTGGTGAGCCGTTCCTCGGCCAGCGTGCCATCTCTCTCGCTCGTTCGCTTGCGCTGTTGCCCACTTCTGGCTGCGGTATAAGCAGCCGCCGCGTTGCGTTCGAATTTCGCCTTGTGCGTCTCCATGTGCGCCGCTTTCCGCCGCCGCACCCACAACCCACCAGAGCAGCGAAGCAGCGACGGGGTTCTGTGCGCCGTTGCCGCTGCCCCCGGCTTATTGGACCCGGCCCCTCTCCGGTGGCCGTGACGAGCGGTGCGCTCCTGTTTCCCTCCGGTACGGGCCGTGCGCCTAGCCAGGCGACCGGGTTCACTTCCCGGCCGCTGTGTGTCGCTGTAGACAAACGACAAAAACCAACGTGGTGCGCCCCTAATGGAAATCCATTCGTTTGTCGGTGATTATACTTCGTCGTATATCGGCACCGGGGTTCCCGCTTCTGCCAGACAGTGACACCGTGCGAAGGGACCATGGCGTCGTAAAGTAGGCGAAAAAGAGACAGCCGGGTAGAGCAAGCAAGTGACGCAGCGAACCACCGCCGCATGTACTGGTGTGCGAAGCGAACGCTGCCCGGCAGATAGCAAGCCACGCAAAGCATCGGCAGCCATGGGCACACCGCACAGCGTACCCGTGTCTGAGAGCTCTGACAGCACCGGAGTGCACGGTACGGCCCCGGTTGACGGAACCGGCACAGTGGGTAAGAAAACGCCACTCCGCTAGGTCAAAATTGCCTGCTATATCGAAGCTTAAATATTGCGTTAAAAAGGAATTCGCAGTTCGCAGACAGAGCTGGTTGAGTGGCTTCGACAGTCCTGAAATTACAGAGCCAGGCTACAACTGAGCTGTGTCTGCGAGTCATGTTTTCAACAAGATACGATGCTGGACATCGAAATGCCCTCTTCAACTCAATGGAATGAAATTCTCGTAGCGATTCTCACCCAGTGTGCCACTGCCTACTGGCGAGCACCAGGCCCGGTCTCGGCGTTCGCCATCGTTAGCCTCGCAGCCGCTATGTGGAACGGTTGAGCAGCACAACGACTGCACAAACAACACCGAGTGCCCCGATAGTGTGCCCCGGGACCCGAGAGCCGAGCGGCACCGCATTACGTACGAGTAAAAACCCGGGCCAAGCAACAGCAATACCAGCAGCGGCACCGCCATCAGCCCGGCACGGCCGGGCACAAAACGACGGCACTGACTCAACCCGACGCGAGCGTGCGAGCGAGGGAATCGAGACCCGAGACCACTTTTTTCGAAACCCTCTTTCGCACTCCAAGTCCGACGCACATCGCTCTGTGACGGGACGGCATAACTTCTTCGCTCGCCGCCTTCCCTATGCCGCCCGAATGTCAAAATCGAATTGCCTCGTCTCGCTCTGGCCGATGCGCCCGTCTCATCTCGGCTACGAGTTGTGCGTAACACACTCCTGAGCCCTGAGCCCGCTGCCGACGCTATTTTTCCTTTGCAGTGCCCGGCCGTCGCTGTTGCCGGTGAGGCCAACGGATTTCTCATTCGTCTTCTCGGCTGTGCGCGGCTACATGTGGAAGCAACCGATGGAAGATATAAACAGGAACACCAAGATACTGGGGCCATCATCGGCAAGGCATACTCATGGCCAAACATATTGCCGCGCCTGATTAACTGGTTACTTTTGTCACTTCTTTCTGCGGAAAACTGTACGGATATGATTAAACTGCAATGTAGCCACACAAAACCTAACGTACCAAATCGATCAAATGATTGTATGATAATTTTAAACATAACTATTATTGACTGGGAGTGCTGAAGCATTTTTTCACCTGCAGGAAAGCTGAGAAGATGATCAACAGACATTGAATTGGAAGCTGTCTTCAAAATTCGCCAATATCAAGTACTGGGAGTTCCTTGTTTCGGTATTTTTTGAGAAAGCATAAACATCCTTTGTCGCGGCGTAAATGACGTAGTGAGGTGTTGCCAGTGTTCGCTGAAAGCGTTCGGACGAGTTCTTTCGACCGGTCCACCGTCATCTTCAAGGGGCGGCGAACAAAGCCCATGCCTGAAGGTGACTTTTCTTTCGCTCCTACGACGCGCGTTGGCTGCCTGCTGCTCGTTATCTTTTCCTCCATCGCACTCCTCTGCTGCCGCACGCCGTCTCTTTCGTCAGACCACCGTGACTCCCGTGACTCACGTTCACGTCCTTCCGGCGCAAACGTAGCCGAGCTCACGCGCTCTCATTGCGCCGAGGACCTCAATTCTTGCTCCGGTGTTCGTCGTCGTCGTCGTCGTTTTGTTCATAATCGCTCACCGTTCCCGCGGCCGTGGTCGGTGTTCGGGGCTTTGTCCGTGTTTCCGTACCGCCCGGTTCCGTTACGTCCCTTCTTGATGAAGGAAGGAAATGGGAATGGATTTTCTCATTCCATTTCTGCTGGACCACTATCGCGCATTGAGCAGAGTGCAAGGGTTCGAAACTTTGCTAGACGAAACCGGATGGTACGACCGAAGCTTCAATTCTTGATCGTCCAAACCCCTTCGATCGGAGAGCGCGTGGTTTCGTACTGTGTTGCGAATCTTCCGCATCTATTTGGGGGAAGTTTTCAACGCTTTTCGGACGTTGCGAATACCATTGCTGATTTTACATGCTCTACGGCACCATTTACTTTGCTGTTTTTCTTCGTTATTTGTATAATTGAAGGCGATTGTTCGTTTTGTTTTTTGCCGTAATTCGGTTTTTGTTTTCTTTGATCGATTGAATCCAAGGTTTAATTGAACATTCTTTGTATCAGTGTTTCAGTGTTTTATCCGCCCTGGTTAAACCAGTTGGATTTCTGTATTTATTTTAATGTTATTGCGTAATTCCTTGCCTAAGGAATGTTTGAGCGCTTGAATTTGGGGGACATTTGGTTAACGACACCTGTTTTAGCTAGAACATTAACATCTTTTGCAAAGAAATGGTAAGCTACATAAAAACTGTAATAAACAAATCCCATTTGGATACTAACGGTTTGTAACTTACTATTTTTGCGTATTTATCTCCTATAATGTCCTTTTAAGAGAATGCTATGTTTTTGATTCGTGTTTTAATGTTTTTTTTTCTGAAGGAAATGATTAGGATTTTTTCCGAAATTGGTTATATTATTAACAGATCGTAGTAAATCGCTATCGGACCTGCCTTCTCCTTTCGATACGCATACGAAGCGTGAGCCAATCGTTTTCGACTCCAAAATATTTACTTAATCGTACAACCATATTGGCCCGCTTAGTTCTTTGACAAACTGAACAGCAAGACACAAACACAATTGAACTTACACGTGCATCGTTCTTCACACGTGTTCAAAGGCTGCGCAAGGTCTCTCTCATTTCCGATGTCAAGTGCGCCACTACGGCGATTCCTAGCCATTGTTACTGAGAGAAATGAGATGAGAAAGGGTTACGAGAAATGGTTTGCGGCGAAGATCTGCGAGGACAT
The DNA here is from genome assembly GCF_943735745.2 of Anopheles bellator. Lineage (NCBI taxonomy): Eukaryota > Metazoa > Arthropoda > Insecta > Diptera > Culicidae > Anopheles > Anopheles bellator. The sequence goes on from NC_071286.1 coordinate 47,631,075, forward strand.
GGCACCCCCATTAAAGAGATTGATCAACCGGTGATACGGAGAACCCGGAGAGGATACCACGAATGCATGATCACAAGAGATGAGGTTTTGTGTTTGAATATTTCGCAAAATCGGTGGCAAAATGGAGACATCCGGCGAACGAGCAATACGCTAGTACCTGGCCACGAGAGTGTGCTCAGGTTTGAGACATCCGTTCATAAGAAACATTCGGAGAGAGCTAGCCCCTGACTCTGACTGATGCATTGGCATTCAATCGTTAACTCTGCAGCGTCTTTGCATCTGCATTGGATCAACCAGTCGACGATAGCAGTGGTGGTACTGAAAGCATAACTGGCAGCGATGTTTGGCTGCGACAATCTCTAACGCGAACATCGGTTGTGCAGAACTCGTACAAATCGATGCGAACCGTCGCCCAGGAGTGTTGTCTTTGGTCTGATGGGAGTGTTTCGTAGTTTCTTGATCATTGGATGCAGTTTGCGTGTTATCTCTGCACCCTCTAATTATCAATCTTAACGAAGTGAGCGGGAATCTAAAAGTATTGTTGAAATGTTGAAACTAAACTAAATGCTACATAATTTTACCACGTACTGATACATGCTGCACGTTTCCATGTTGCAAAAATGAACCTTGCCTGTTCAAGATACTACTGCTATTTATATGAATGGATTAAATATTGCAACTATTTTCAGAACATCGTTTCCTGAACAGGTCGCAAACAATAATAACTTTCTAATGATCTTGTGGACCCACTGTAGCAGGTCGCAATTATTTGTTCCTTGTCGAAATGTCAATTTAGAGTAGTAGCAGTTGTGATCTTCAATATTTAAATGGATCGCTCCGAATTATTGTTAAATTTTTAAAGAAAATTCAATGAACCACAATTTCGGTTACGATAAGCTTTTGGGGGGATTCGAAGGCGCCTTCTCTTATTGCGAGCGACATTCCTATCGAGCGAATACACGCACACATGCACAAAACTTGCTAAAACAGTTGAAGTGTGAGTGTGGAGCTGAAACGAAAGCTGACACAGAGAAATGCGAATCGCCTACCAGCGAACCGCTGAAAAAAAGCAAAACTCTACACAACGAAAAAGCCGCGATTTCAAATTCGCCGAGCGACTCAGCCATACCGCGTGATGGTGGTAGTAATTCGATGGCCGGCGCACGGAATGTACTTTTTCTGTTTCTTTTGGGCACAGGACAGGATCCGGCATAGCTTGCGGAACACACAAAGCAAACCACGAAAGCTACGGAGACGGAAGGTACGATAATAGCGATTCGTTGCAGAGAGAGAGAGAGAGAGAAAGAGCAACGCTGAGCTTGGGTGCAGGAAAGCTCTCCATGATATGGGTTTCGACCAAGTGTGCCCGATGGAGACGCGGACGTCGAGGAAAACTGCGGTGGGAAATTAGCCATCCGCCCGGTTCGGGTGCTTTCGGCTTCGTCCCCATCCCGAGATCGGCCGCGATCGGCTCGGTTGCGCTGCTCACTGGTATTCGAGATTAGTAACATTCTGTACGTTGCACGAAAGAGTTGAGTTGGTGGGTTGGTAGCGTAGAGTTTCCGCAGCCCATCGCGTATTTATTACGACAACGACGGTGCCGTATAGAGACGCCAGTTTCATGGCGAGTTTCCCGGTTAACGCTACAACCGCCAAAAATCGTCGGTGCAAGATGATTTTGCCCTGGTTTAAAGCAAAATGTGCACAACAATCTCGCTAGGCCTGTCCAGGCAACAATGTCTAGGAAGGTGTAGTTTGGTTTGCTGCTTATTATGATCGGTTATAAGTGAAAATTCGATTTCGGTATCAATCAAGAGAGCAAGTGAACGATATCCCTTGAACGGCCAGAGGGGCAGAAGTTCATGGAAATTTGGAAAAGCCCGGCACATTTCAGTTTGTGTAATCCAAGCCAGCGCGAATCCGTACAATTGTTAAGAGTTATTCATTGTGCGTGTCCAGTAGGCGACGAATTGGTGACGACTAAACGACAGTGGAGAACAAGAGTTTAAAGTGTCAGTGCCAAGTGGTCTGCTGTATTTCGGATTGCGACCAAAAAATGCCGCTGGGACGCGGATACTGCCGACAGCATCCAATTGTCAAGATATCTGAAAACCACAATCCACTCTCCGCTCTCGAGGTATACTAACTGTTAAACGTAACACCAGCTGAACAGAAAAACGCCGATGCCGAATGCACAGAAAACAAACTGAAAAAGGACAAGAGGAACAGCACGCATTAGCTCCGTCTTAAAAGAGAGCAGCATAGTGGGCATTCATTTTGCCGGCATCCTGGGAGACCAACGTGACCGTGCAAGGATAATTTCACCAATATCAATAAACAGGTGAGTGTTTCTCTTGGCGGCACCGCAAAACACGCTGCACCTGATGACGGCGTGCGCCGCGCAAGGTGCGTTTGTAAACAAACCGCTTAACAGTGTGGTTGGGTCGTGCCGAAGTTCCTGCCAGCCCGCCGTACTCGGTGACACACACCAACCTGTTCACCCCTTTTACACAACATTGTCAAAATAATCGTGCTTCGGTACAAGAGTTTCTTCAAAGTGCTTTAGTATCATTACTAATTATTCGGAAAAAGTTTTGTCAATTAAATTTTCGAATTCGAATTTGAGGCACACAAGAAGACGAAAAGATTACTTAAAGCGAAAGAATATTGTTTACTATCGTTCCGTATCCTGACTAGCGGAAGCCAGAGCGGCGCATAAGAATGAAAAAAATGATTAACAACCGCCAAATTTCATCGTGATTTTTTTCGTTCTAATCGATAAAAAAATAACACAGTGTTCATCCCGAACATTTTGAAAGAGAATGTCTTAGCTATCCCAATAGAAAACTCATAAGGATATTGAAAATGAGCTGGTATTTGCAAAACGTCTAAAACGAAATATGTTGTGTCCAATTGTTGTATTTCGGCTTGACTTGGTGGCCCGCTTGACCCAATACGAAATGGTAAACGAAACCCGGCGCCAAACTCCACGCCACGTGCAAACACACGTTTCGCTCGGACGCACATGAAGCGAACCCGCCAACATCATTGCATTGCATCGCGGCTCCTCGCGAATACCTCTCATACTGCAAAGTATGGGGAAGCAAAACATGCATGCATATCTCTGTATATATTCAAAGAAGCACGTGCCACTCACGAGACGATGACCGCAAATGGGAGACGCCGAGAGTAATTCTACAATACAAGCAACAACAGCCGGTCGGCGGCGACATAGCGCCGCAATAAATCACTGGCTAATTTTACCGCTCGGGTAACATAACGACCTTATGTATGCGGGAAAATAGAGTGCGCGCGATGGGAAGGAAAAATGGAAAGGAGAGAAGACCGAGTGGGTGCGGAGAAAAAGAGTGAGAAGAGAACGAGAGAACATCGCTAAGTGGGCATATCGAAGCCCCGGGACGCACACACATGCATGTGCGTTCAATTTTCTCAGCTGCGGTTCCTTTGAGGCTAGTTTGTCCATTAAAACAGCAAAGAATACAATTTTGACGACGCGATTGGACGGCGACGGTCGAAACTCTCACTCTCTTTCCGTTGCATCCTCTCGCTTTCTGGAATCCTATTAAAAATCAAACTGGAAACTAATGGGCCGATGAAGTACGAGAGAACGAAGCAATGAAAGAGCATAAAGCTCATCTGTTGATGCCACGAACAGGTGATGTTAGTGGAGAGGCGCCTGCAGAGGATTCGCACGCTTCGTCAGCTGTTTTGCTGCTGCAGATATTGTGGTTTATGCGTTGGATTGGATCAGAAGATCGGATTTGGCTTTTCACTGGCATACCACTTGACTTTGCTATTTTACTCCACATCCAGCTGGCGTCCACTTCTAACCCCCAATTTTACGCTTCAGAATAGTCCGGCTCATTTCGTGTTGTCGCTGTTTCATGAGTCAAGTTGTCAAGGTCGGTGATTTTAAGGCAAACCCGGGTGAACAACCTTTGCACTGCAGGCGCCAGGCTACACGAACTCGCACGACAGTGACACGACGCGCGCACCGCAAATGAATCGAAGATCGACCTCCGGCTAAACAGCGCATGGAAGGGGAAGTAATGTCGGGTTTGTTTTGGTTCGTAAATTCGCGTCCAACTAAAATAATTGTCGAGCAAAGTGGCCGATACGCACACACACGTACGTACAGACAGCGGGCAAGATAGTTCACGAGCGCCCTTCGCGATTGTCATATTCATTTAGTGTTTTATTAGAAGCTTTACCCCTCTCATCTGTTATGTGTTTTTTTGACTCATTCTCTCTTATTTTGTTTTGTTTTCCATTCTCTCTCTATCTCTCTCTTTTTCTCGTTGGCTGTGTGTTGTCGCTCTCGCTCACCATTAGATCGATGACTCAGAACGCAGTTCGAATTCAAGAAGTAGATTGCACGATGGTGAATTTCACTGTTCAATGATCATTGCGCCGATGAGTGAACATCTTAACCAGAGAGAATAGAGAGAGAGCGAGAGCGAGCCCGAGTTGATGGATGAACTAGGTGTTGTTTCGTTGATGGAGTTAAAACGATCAATCGATTGTTTGTGCTCTCTGTGAGGAAACTCTGACTTGCGTAGCCGATCAAACATCCACATGGCTGCGTTACCATGGTTACCCCCCACGAAGCGAAACTATTGATCGCAGTGTCAATCCACGATCGGCCAAGACCGAGTCGGAAGTCGGATTCTGCCACTAGGGCCGACAGTGTCGGCGTAGACATTGGTACAGCAGGACGCACTAGTTTTTATCTAGGATAAGAAACAATGTTGTTTGATCTATTGCATTGCTTATTCTCAATCGATCAAGACATACGGTTTTGGATTATAAACAAAAAAATGCTTTACTGGCCAACCATACCATTGGTTTGGTTTCAATGTATTATAGAGACTTCCAGCTGCAGTATCCTGATTCGTCTCTTTATTATGCTAAACTACCTACTTATGTATCTAAGTATGAAATAGCTTAAAACCTATTTATATCAACTTAAACCAACTTATTTTTGTAAATTTGAGTGAAATCAAGCTTAAATCAAATCAGTATTTGTATGGTTAATTCAAAAATTTTGGCCAACCATACCATGCACAGCCTAATACGGTCAACTAGTAAGAAAACTAGCCATAAAAAAGGCTGCATTATCTACAAACAAAATCAAACTAAACACGGTACTAGAGCGGACAGGGTGAGATCGATGCCTTCAATTCAGTAACATTGTATTGTACAGACACCGTTTTTACGTAAATCTTCATTGTTTTAATATAGGGTTGATGTTCTCAGTTATAGCGTAGGTAGTGGAGTGCTTCAAAAGGAAGTTCAGAAAAGTCCATTTGACTTTCACTTTGACTCCATTTGGCTCTCCATCATGGGTCGGCACATTGTGCAGAATGCAAAAATACCACAGGCCGTTAATTCTAGATTTGAGAAACAAACCAAACCAATAGCGAAGTTTGCCAAAATAATATTCGTGCGCAACCACAGCGAAGCTGAGTCATTAATTTCATATCTCAGCACACAACCCACGAATAGATTACGACCGAACGAAATGCGTGAGGAACGTCACCGAGCGCCAGTCTTCCGTCGTCAGGCGGATTAATCATCATCGGTCTCTGTGTGTGTGTGTATCAAGTGGCCGAACCGGTGTGCGTCCGTCGGAAGAAACCTCTTTCGTTGTTTTTGTACGCCCACTCACTCACTTTTTGGCGTGAGTGCCTTTCCGCGGTGAAATTTACGGTTCCTTCCAAGTTTACGATGCTCTCAAAGCGACTGCACTTATTTTTGCCACATTTTGCCCAATTTGCACGATAAGAAGAGAGAGAGAGAGAGAAAAGCAGTGAGAACGAGAGACAATGAGTAGCTGAGAGAATGGAATACCCCAAACATCCCGCAAGCTGCAGCACGTGGTGCTCCCCGTTTATGATAAGATTCCGCACATGCACTGAAACTGTTGGTGATATGCTTCCCTCTGACCCACGCGGAACGTTGAACCGCGTGCAAACATGCAAATGTGAGAGAGAGCCACGCAGCTTTTTTTGTGTATGCTGTGATCTCTTGGAATTCCTAATTCTCTGTTATCATTTCCTCTCGCTTTTTTCCGAGGCTCTTTCTCGCCGGCACGCTTCTCTTTTCCGCGCGTGAGCCGCTCTCTGCTGAATTAAAATTATCTTTACCGCAAGGGCAGGGTGTGCGTCGGATAAGAAGGGCCTTAGAAAGTGTGTTAGTCAACGAACTCAGTTGCAGTTGGGCTGCGTAATGTGCAGGATGCGAGAGTCTCTCGCGTCAATTTGTTCTGGCGCTTTTTTGTCATACGTCATGCTTTGCGTGTTTGCCGATCGGTGGACTCCTCTCTGTCGACCAATGCAAGCTGCAAAGGCCAAAGGGGACCACTAATGTAAAGAAACTACATTTCTCGCAAAATGATGTGCTTTTCACTTCAATGCGGCCACACGATGGTTAATGATGACCTCTGAACGCCGTCCACGAGAACAAAGGTCGTACCAAAACGTAAAGATTTGCTGAAGTGATTTCTAAAGATCGGCAAGAATAGAAAACCCTGATATTATTAACCACAAGCCCAGAGATGGGAAGTGAGAACATAAAAGCACACACGAACGGCCCATTTGTGTTACGCATAAGCTAATTGCGGCAAAAAAGCATGAGAATCAACATAAATTAGCTGTTCGCTTGCAGTCAACCCTTTTCGTATTGTTTGTCGTAGTAATAAGAAGTACTAACTTTCCGGCTCTTCGTGATTCCTTTTCTTTACGTTCTTTCTCATTTTTTCCACTTTTTATATCTTTCACAAGAACTAAAGAACGGCTTGTCCTCTCTCACGTTAGAACGATCACGGATTGATAGGCAATGTATTTGATCATACCCCGAAAAGGAAGAACGCATAAATAATTGCCCTTCTGATTGGTGAGGAGGAGTTTAAACATTTGTCTAGTTGCTAGGGTTAGGGTTTCAGTCATAGACTTGTACTGGGTTTTTGAAGGAAAAAATATGCATGCAATGCTCCGATGATCTACGATGCCTTCTTCGTTAAGTAAATAGACGTAGTGCATCTTGGCGTTCTCCTTCGAAAAATCAATCATAAAGCTGTAATATTAACCAGTCTCTGGAATGTGTATAAAAAAACTTACAAAGATAAAATTCATTTGCAAAGTGTGTAACTGAAATAACCATCAAGTGATAAGTTAGGGAAGGCATCTACAAATTATTTCGATTATTTACTGGGGGGTACTGTAATTAACAAGTTATAACAATTTACGAAACATGCAGTTTTCAATTCCTAATTTTGGAGAACTTGGTTGAACATGAAATGATCCCACCAAGCGCCATTAGGCAGTTTAATTTATTTTAGGGCATAACCATATATACCTTTGGACTAGTTTTAGTTTATTTGTATTCCAGTTCTGAAATGTCCACTAAAACCTGTTATATTTTTGAGCAATAAATTGCATTGCCATTGGCAGCAATTGAGAGAAAAGGGGTAAAAATGTCACATATTCCATTCCATCCTATTCAAGTGCCGCAACTTAACGCGTGTCAATCGAAAGGACACGAACTAGAATGGAAGTGATCAAGCAAAACTCCAACTAGCAGAACATTGCTTACTATTTTATTATTCTTTTGCCATCTGAAATTCGGGTAATTATTTTAGCAGCACTTTATTGAACATTCCTTTTTACAACATTTATGTTCTTCGCTATCGATCGGCTAAGGTCAAGTTTGTTTAATGTAAAATGACCACTTTTCTAACGAATGAAGAGCGCTCCTCTTTCTCTCTCTCTCTTGCATCGTGGCCAAACAACTTCAGCAAATCCGAACGAAAGGTTTCAGTGCAAAAAAAACAAAAAAAGCATTCACCTTGGAGTCAAGCTATAGAACCTTCCATTTGGCATTCGGCACTCACGCTGGTTGCAAATTAGTACATAACTGCGCGAACCTGACACAGGTGTGTTCGCTTGAACTTGGAAGTTGACAGAAGTTAAAATTAGGCGGTTTTGAAAAGCTCCTCCGTAGGATGCAGGCGATCATATACCGGCCGGAGTATCATCTTTTATGCAGACCGCTCGATCAAGTCCGCGCCAGGGCTCATCACGCCACATCCGTTCTGCGCTCCGTTCGCCTCCCGGCCAACCCGTGGCAGTGTTGGTCATTTATTTTATGACCATCAGCGAGCTACGATATAAACCGTGTTCCGCGCAAGGAATAAGTAGTAAAATTGGGATTGTGCCGTGGAAAAAGCTTCTGTGGCACTCCACAGCTCTGTGTGTGTGCTTCGAGATCGAAATGGCTATGTGGTACGATTACTTGTGGAGGGCAAGGGGCAGTGCGAGAGAAGGTCGCTATGTACTTGAGAGACACATAGGCACGATCCTACCCGAGTGTCCTGTTGGAGCAGCGTAGCATCAGCTTTCGCTGCCATCCCTTTTATCCCACCGGTCGGCGGTGCCACATAGGACCTCGTCTAAACCCGCAAGGACTCCACTAAAGTACCACCGCTACCCGCGGCCCCTGTTTACTATGTGTTGGGTCCGTTTCCGTCCTTTCAGTCCTTCGTTCGCCAGCGCCATGGTCGACAGTGGACCGACCATCAACAATGGGCGACAAACGCTGGTCTAGTTGGGGCCGACTCGGGTGGTGTTGGCGAGCCGTTTGCTCGAGTGGGCGGTGGGTGGAAGGACTGCACATGCGCGACGAAATAGAACTTTTCGGGGAAACACTGTTCCAGGTGTCACAGCGAGCGGTCGGGTGGTCGGTTGGTGGAATCCTGAAATGGGGAGCACGTACTTGGTCGGTAAGGGGGTGGAAGTGGGTCGGATTTCCGCTTGGTCGGTGCGGCGACGAGAGTGTGCTCGGAGTTCAATGGTTTTCATGTGAACACCCGACGGGGTTGAGGATAACGGCCCCAACGCCCCAAGTTGTATATGAGCTGGAGAAAGAGCGGGCGAGTATGTAAGGGCTGAGTGTAAAGTGAGACGGGGAACGAGAAAGAGAGCGTGAAAAAGAAAAAGAAAGAGAGAGAGCATGAACAGGGGTCAAACAGAGAAAGAGAAACCACAAATGGTGGCCGCTTCAGTTGCGGAAGGTTGCTCTGGAAGTGTGAAGCTTTATCCTTGCTCCATCTGGGATTTGCTTCTTTCATGACCCTGTCTCTCTCTCTCTCTCTTTCTCTCTCTCTCTCTCTCTCTCTCTCTCTCTACCTCTCTCTCTACGTGTACATACATTTTCCACCGCTATTGGGGTTTCCACCTCGCTCAGAAGCCTCAGACCAGAAAGCGTTACGCGATTATTGTTCTGATTCTGAAAATAGAACCGAACACAACAACGAAGGAACAACGGGAACAACAGACCCAATAGGGGTCCAGTTCCACAGCGCGCGCGGGGCTGAGCGGCGAACCCGAGCAGAAGTCCTAGAAAATGGAACGAGCTTCCGACGTCACAGAGAGGGCTCCCCGGAGGCGGCATACCACAGGACAGGACGATCCTTGTTTTTTTTTTTGTGCAGGTAGTTCTGGGACTTCGGCTCGCCCCGCTCAGCACCACCAGCGGCCCCATCCCCTGGCGAGGTCTGCCAGGATAGGATGATTAAAATTTCACAAAGCCTCAGCGCGGCGAAATCCATTTGCAGGATCCGAACGGTTCGAACCCGGGTTCCGGAGCGAACTTGTTTTTCAACTCCGGGCCCCGCCGAGGATTCCAGCGCCGCCGCCGGGTGGAATGACAATCGTGTGCTGGGAGACTGAGGGGCGTAAACAGTGTGGGGCCAATGTGTTGGGTCGACGCGGATGCTGGCGGGAGAGGGAATGATTGATGCTGATCCTTTTTAGAGCCAGCGCCGGTGCCGAGGGCCTAGCGCAAAACGACCGGAACGGCACTCCACACAGACCCGGGGCCTCGAGATGCTGCAGGAGAATATGATCGATACCGTACGACGACGACGGGATCGGCTTTCGGTGAGCAGCGCGCCCATGCGGGAGTGTCTGTGGAGAGTGGCAATTCGGTGGCCATCTTTCCTCCAGGATGTCATCTTTCGTTCTTGGGTTCGTCCTACCGGACGGTTGCATTTGTTTTTCCGTTCTTCGAGAAAGATCCGTCCTTCCTCTACGGGGAACGCGCCCGAACTATTCTTCTGATTGGCATTGGCAGAGTCTGCTGCTGTGTGGCTCTGGCTATTGTTTCGTAAATCGCAACGGACGAGAAACGCATCTACTTGAAACTGAGCCTCAAGTTTGAGTGATTAAAAATGGAACCTACGTGTATTGATTCTAGCGATTTTGGTCAAAGCGGATCTGGGCTACGTATATCCGATTTTTGTATTTTTTTGTGGCGTTACGTTGCTACTCATGTCAATGACTTATGGTCAAAAGTTCGGCCATTTTGAATAATCAGTCAATTTTTGATAGCTGTTTTGCTTGAAAGCGTTTTGGCTCATCGCCGATTTTTCTCTACTCCGAAAGAAGAATGGCGCAGAATCTTCCCCATAAAATCGGATAAACGTAACCCGCGGTAATTCAAATGTCACGAAAAGTTTTGAACAGACCATGATGTCTATGACATTTTCATAAAACTCGCCCATCTAGACAAATAGATGGTTCCGCGGTAGATGAGCCCAGCAAGTCCATCCGCCCAGTTTCGTACCTATTTCATTTGGTACAGTCGTTCCAGACCCACAAGAATTGTTTCGTCGTGGTTCTGTCGCTGATCCTGAATAACTCGCAGCAGGTTTTTCCCGATTTCCAGCCCGATTATGAATGAGTAATAAAACACGGGAGAAACACACTTCGCCACTGCGCGGAAGTGGCGAAGATGTCGACTCGCACGGAGAACGGAAACCGTTGTATCCCTTCGTCTTCTCGTCCTGCCAGTATCTACTTTCACTTGGAGGGTGGCCCGGATCACGCAGATCCCGGCCGAAGAATCTCGGGCAAGGTAGGCAGAGGCCATTCGTTTGTTGAAATGTCGTACGAGACACCCTTGCCCGCTGCCGGAAGGAACTGTCACGGCCGCCATGTACCGCGCCAAGAAGAATGCTCTTTTAAGGGAACAGGCGGGCAAGGTGTGCACGGCACGCGGATGGCTCTGGAGAGGCTGTGCGGGGGGGGCGATAGCGAAAGAATACTCGAACCTGTTGAATACCGCAAACAAACACACCGCGCGCCTCCACGCCGCGCGATATCTCGTCCGATGGCTTTTCCTGCTGTCAATGAACCTTTCGGGCTGTCCGTCAGCGCCTTGCCGTGAAGCTTTTCCTGCCTTTCCCGGCCTTTCTTCACCTGCTCTCTCTTTCGCTCTGCCCTATGCCTTCCGATGCGTTCCGGAAGGCGGGCGGACGTATGTCACGTTCCGCCGCCGGGTGGAACTTCGCGGGTCGGCACATAAAGAAACGCAAAGCGCAAAGCGAAAAGAAAACAAACGGCAACCAGCAGTAACGTAAAATACGTCGGTGAAGCCGCGCGACTTCGCTGCTGCGTCTTGCGCTGCGTTCACGACGCGCCGTTGCACTTCGGTCGGTTGGGAAACTCTGCACCCTTCACTTTCGCTCTCGCACTCGCCGCCCCACCGTGGCGCTATGTGACGAATGGTGTGTGTGCGTGTGCGAGGCGTACATAGTTTAGGGGTCTCGGTGTACGGAACTCGCCTCGCAGGAAGTGAAGTTGCATTTGGTCGCACTATGCGCACTGTGCGTACTGCAGTTATAGACGACGGCATTGCAAGCCACAAACCGGCAGCAGTTGTAGAGGCTGCTAGGTACTAGACCTCCAGACCCCAAAGACCGCTGCGAAGCTCAAAATATAGGTCAGCAGCGCGAATGGTCGATTTGGCGATGACTTCGGCTTGTTTGTAAATAGAATGACTAATCATTATTGAGCTGGCGGTCTTCTTGCGAATCCATTGACGTTGACTTTCTGGCCCTCATTTGGTCTCGGCCACCTAGAAACCACCACGGACATTCCGGCTCATGGCTCCGGCGTGTCCGAGCCTCACCTCGTTTCCCCATTTTTTTTTGGGGGGGATCGGATCTACTCCTGTGCATGAAAATCCATGTGCCACGGTATCTCTCCTGGGTTTTTGGTGAACGGAAAGGAATGCCTTCGAGCCGCATTCTTCCCCATCCTTTGACAGTGGCCCTCGCCGTTGGAACGGAAGCCTTTGGACGATCCTCAAGGATCTCCTGATGCCGTGCCGTGTGTTGGAATTCGCAAGTGAATGGTTCGGTGGTCAGTCAGGCGATAGCCAGTCCGAGTCCGAGATGTGGATCCTGGAGAAGTCACCAGTCACTTCTTGCGGTCCCCGGGCCCGTTTCGCAGTGCCGGAAAGTCCTACCGGTGACCCTGGTGTGGAGAGCGGACAGAGAGTCATCCGGCATCGGGGGGAAGCTTATGTACCGACCCAAGGGGCAAACTTTCTGGCCAAAATTCTCTCTGGCTATCCTCATCCGCAGAGCCCTGCAGAGGGACTTGGCGGAGCTTACCGGGAGAGTAAATAAGGAGCTTCCAGCGGGGTCGACCCCGGGACGCCGATGTACATAAGTGGGCGAAAGTTCGCCCATTTGCGCACACGCAGGTGTATTGGTGAGCGTTTTTTGCGTGTGTCAACCTGGCTCTGCGAAGCGAGCTTGGTAAAATGCGGTCAGAGAGAGAGAGAGAGAGCGAGAGAGAGGGGCGATGTTTATATAGCCGCACGTGTATATAGAAGTTTGCACGAAAAGTTGTTGGTGTGCTTCCACAATGCCCACGTGTATGTCGGACGTGAATTTTCCAAATGCGAAGCTTCCATTAATTGAAGGACGGACGGGACAAGGGCTCCGGTGGAGGCTTTGGGCCCTTCTCGCTCGCGTAGCTATGGCAACCACAACATGATGCTGCTTTTAGTATTATTGTTATCAGATTGTTCTTTTTTTTGCTCGCCGTTTCCCGAGCTACCCTCATCCGGAGTACATAAGCTGGCATGGGGAGGCTTTATTGTTGTTATGGGTGGGGGGCTTTCGGGGCCTGTCTCCAGTTCCCAGCCACGAACCACCCTTCCCCTGCCTTATGCCGATTCCGGGAGTTTTCCCGCAGCAGCAGCAGCAGCATCAGCAACGGCGATCCTTATGTAAGTTGGGCCGATCCACGCCTCGGATACAACTTTGAAGAGCGAGCGATGTGTGCGTGTGGCGGTGTGTGTTTTTTGTTCGACCCCATTGTCCCTTTTTCATTATTCATGGTTCGCGCGGGGCAGATCGGTTAAAGCCAGGACACGAACCGCAAACAACAAACCCCCACCCCCTCCACTGACATGTTTTGTGTCACGCGTTTCGGTCGCGCAATTCCCTCGTTTCGCCCTCTGGACACCGGAAATGCGATAAACAGAGGGGGGCCAGAAAACCAGACTCTCCGGCGCATTATTCAAGAGCAGGACTGTCACGAATGGAGGCGCCTTGTCTCCTGTGCTCATCTTGAGAACGATCTTCGGTCACCTTCGCCGACGGTGGCCGTGATCATGACCTTTGCACGGAAACGAAGATCTGTTCGACGTTGGAACACGTAAATGCACCTCTCGGCCAAGAAAGTGAGCTGAGTTTGTGGTGTTCCAAAGTATTATGTACTTTAATTTCGAACGTACAGCACTCACTAGGAGTGTTACATCAACAGGTGTGCGGGGACTGTAGTGTGGAAAGTCCAGGAGGTGCCCCCTGTTGATCGTAACTTATGTGCGACTTTTCTTTTCCTTTCTTTTTCAGGTAAGGAGCGTCACTTCCTGCGAAGGATCTTAAGGGCACTCGAGTAGACAACACCATCACCACTCTGCTATGTGTCGTGTTGATGGTAAGTCAAAATACTGGAACACATGCTCTGGAACCAGCGGCGGAAGTTGAGGATCATCTCGTCACCATCTCGATGGGCGCTCGGATGTGAGTTTTGCAAAACATTGTAGGTTTGGCAGGGCTTCAAACTTGATGTTGAACTTCCTTTGCGAAGTACACGAAGTTCAACTCACTGTTTGGTGACACTGATTTGCATAGCTCCGCAGCGCAGCTTTAATGGGTGCAGTGTTGGAGCGCTTCCTGACATGCTGATGCACCAGCCTATGTATGTGTGTGTCCGTGCCCCACCGTGCACTGTATGTATGCACTACAGCAGCATATCACATCAAATTGGTTGGGGACAGTTGTTTAAAACACAAATTTGCGTCCTATTCAAGCGCAGCAACGTGCCACAGCAGAGTACGAGGTGTAGGGTCCCTTACAAAGGTCTTGGGGTAAGTTTCAGACAATTGTTGAGAATATTTGACTAAAATTTGCTGTGGGCTTCGAGATGGATGGATTCGGTTCCATTTCACTGCACGTAAATGGGTTCTTGTGATATTAATTAATTTGCTGCAATACGCCACGAAGTTGTTGGTCGGACTTCTGACGAGTGAAAAAATGGAGAACCGCCATCGCATTTCTAGTTGTTCTACTATTGTCTGCCCAAAAGTGAAATGGATGGCATGATACACAAATGCATTCATGGGCATTGCGTATTCCGCGAGCGAGAAAGGGACTCCGCGCGTTCATCAGGTTGTGCCTGAGACAACACCTGCACCTCTGGGCGCGTCAAACGCCATCTCCGGCCGATCTCCGGCTCCGGCTCTGGTCACTTTTAACGACGAACGGCGGGCACTCTAGCGCGCCAAAAGCTTCCGACAGTCACTCGCCACTCACGACGCCACGGCGTTCATTCGCCGCTGCCATTAGGGAAATCAATTCATTTTTGGGTTAACTTTACGCATCGCCTGCGAACGGCTAGACACAAGGTCGCCGTGAGCTGTTGATAAACATTTCATCAACCGACGTAGGGCCAACCCACTCCGCGCGCCTTTGTCGGGCCGCGCTTGCATGGCTGTGTGTGTGGCGGCTGCGGCGGCGGGTAACCTCTCCGTGGCAGTGATTCGTAATGCAAACAACAACGCTAGTCATTCGGTCGTCCGACGGGTCAGATTGGCCCGGGCATGCCAGCCAGCGGTCGTCGCCGTCTCCGGTGATAAGGAGCATGCGTATGTGGCCAAGTGTGTGTTCGGACCGGAAAGTCCAAACGGGTCCGTCAAAACGGGTGATGATGGGCCGGCTTTTGGAGCGTATTCATTGAGGCTCTCGTGCTCCTGTTGCCGGAGCCAAGCTCCTTACACTCGTCCGGTAAACGCCATGTTTTATTATGGGCATTCAAGTAGTGACGTCCCAGCGAAGGAAGGATGTGACAGTTGGTTTCGCGGCGGTACACCCTTCGACAGCCGGTCGTCCCACGGGCGCTGGTGAATGACGAATTCGATCTGGGTGGAATTGCTGGGAGACGGATGAATGAATGAATTATGCTAGTCTGTTCAATAAGTTCCTAGCCTCGATAACGGAGGACGCTGCTTCGAGTCTAATATTTAATGTCGCTTCCTTGTTTTTATACGCCAGTTAGTATCGAAGAAAAAGTATCGTGCAGTGATTTAATTCTTATTGTTGGAGGTTTAAAAGCAAAGGAAAATAACGAACGAATGTTGAAAGCGTATAGAACTCTTCGCCTTCAATTAGAAGAAAGATGGGTTTCTGAGTTTAAACGCGGTCGTAGTAGCCTTCGATCCATGTCAAAAACGTCCAAAAACAGACACAACACCTGAAATCATAAAAAATAAAGGATATCGTATTGTTAAGTGGTCGAATCGGTGAAAGAGATTTAGTATAAGACCTAGCTATCTCATTGAGCAGTATAATTAATATTTTGAGTGCAGTATTGGGTTTCAGAAAGTTGTGTGAATAATGGGTACAGCATTCGAATGCAAGTTTCTCGGCAACATTTTGAGTGTTTTCGATAGCATAAAGTGGATTTTGTACGTTGACTCATCACTGTGGATGATAGTTTGGTCCATAATCATGATCCTGAATCAAAACAAGAGGCTAAGGAGTGGTGTGAACCTGGTTCTTCGGCTCCGAAACGAGTTCGTGCCCAGAAATCGCCCAAAAAGGTGTTAGCAACAGTTTTGTGGGATGCAAAAGGAATGCAAAGGAAAGGAAAGGAATTACAAACTGATATAAAATGATAAATTTCGACTATTATTGTATCCTTTTAGACCAACTAACAGAGAAAATTCGTAAAAAAAGACCCTCTTCCTCTTCCATTCTCTTCCGTCAGTGACCGAGTCACAAGAACATTTTGAAAATGGCAAAAATCCATGAATTAAAGTTAGAATTGTTAGATTACCACCAGATTTGGGCCCTGGCGACTTCCATCTGTTTCCAGACCCAAAAATCGTGCGCGGATAGCGTTTTTCATCAAATGGTTGTTTTTTATTATGTATTATAGACACTTTGAGCTGTATTAGCGTAACATTCGGATCTTTCCATCAAATGATGACAGCTGCGGAAGTGTATTTTGTAGCCGTTCCAGTTTCTCACTTCAGGTATGGAATTTACAACTTGGAGTCACCTTGGAACAAGTGTATTGATGTTCAGGAAGGCCATACTGAATGATAAAGTGTATTGCATCCCATAAAAATGTGTTTTTCTTTTCAAAGCTACGAACTCATCGAACAGCCTAGTACGCTCCAATCGCTTCCGATGGGCTTCCTCCGGGCAATGGATTCGAACATATGTTTTGAGTTTTATGTTGAGTTTGAGTTCATCGTGGACACGTTACGTGGGCACGCACCCACTGCTGATCCTGCTTTGGCGAGATACTTTCTTTGGTCATTTCCAACCAAAACTCAGCGCACATACAATATTGATAGGGTAGTAGCCGCGATTGGGGAATTCCAAAGCTGCTGGTACAAGAAGGACATCACTGCTTCGGTGCCCATCCTAGACCACGTATTCCGTGTCCTGTTTTGTGAGACCAAAACCTGGGATTTCTTGGGCGCAAAAACCGAACCGGTTGGCTAACGGACTCGCCAAAACTGCTGGCTATCGTTCGTCATAGCCGCCAGAGGCCAACAACGTACATATATTTACATTCCACGAGTATGTGCCGTGAGTAGAGTGTGTGGAGTGTGGAGCGTCGTAAGGCAACAAATTCATTCAACATTACTCACCAACAATAATGTGGTTTCGTGTGCCGCGAGCTCCGACTCGGCGCGCCGGGAGATTCTCTCCCAGCAAACAAACAAAAACAAAAACTCCGTGAGACAGGCGACCCACGCGCTCGCCAAGCGTCAAGAAAGATGTGTATCGGGGGTGGTACTGGTGCTGGTGGTGGTGGTGGTGTATCTGTTGCTCGGACCACTGCGGCTGTTGCTGTCGTTGTTCATCCCTCTTGTTGCGCTAATAATACGAGTGAGAAGTACTGTGTGGCATTGTGTAGGCATGGAATAAATTTATGAAGGTCGTCGGTCGTCGAGTGCGAGTTAACCAGGCGTGTGTCGGGCGTGTACTAAGCACTCGGAGCCATGTGTATGTGTGAACGCGCGCGTTTCGAGCAGAGTCGTACCTGTGGGTGAGCTTTCTGCAGAACCATTCTAGACAGCAAGACGGGTAACGTCTATACACTCCTATTTTCGCTTATCGTCCACCACGATTTCTTTCCGTCTCTGCCTCAGTGATCGTAAAGTTTGCACTGAACGTTTTATAATCGTCGATCAGCTGATTGGTCGCTTTGGTCGTGTTTACTAATTGAAGAAAAGGAGCCCGTTTGTTTGTGGCCATATTTGCAGGAACCAACTCAAATTCAGCTGCATCGCCGTCGATTCCTGTTATCCCCATTATCCGGCGGCCACCGATCACCGGGCAACGACAACCGGTTCGCTTGCAGGTGGTGTGTACAGAGGCACTGGCACAGAATTCATCTGCCTCCTGAACGGCGGGCTGACCCTGCCCTGGAGTGTGGAGTCTTGATGCAAGTTTTGCGTTTTGATACCCACCATGAATCCACTTGCTACGGTGCAGCTGAACTTTCAAAATGACAGTTGGAGCAGGGCCCACGATCTCTTCATTTCTGGCCGGGTTTTTCGGACAGAATTCAAATCTTCTGTGTATGCCGAAAACGAACAAGTTCAATCATCGTCCGATGTCTGACTTCCTGTCTCATGGGTTTCTTATAGAATATTTATGTTTTCAGCGATTGTGACGTCGCGGATCGCGAGCTAGCAGACTGAAGCCCTCTGGTGCCGAGAGGTGCTCAACGAAAACCGCATGCCAAACGAACGGCGCCGAAAATGTTCAAGTTTCCGCAGCGGGAAAGTAGTGTCCTTTGGCAAGAGTCTGAATTGGCAAAAATTTAGCTCGACGACGAGGCGATAGAAAACCGAAAAAAGTCTGACCGCCGTGTGGTGCCTGACACCGTACATACCCGTTGCTCCACCCCGGGCCAGTAATCTGCTTCTATTCCATTACCCATACCACCCTCTACGGGAGGGCGTTTTTTTTGCTTCTTGCGTTCCTTCTGCCGTTCCGGAGCAACTTCTTATCCCCTTATGGCCAGCACACGGCACGGCACGGGGTGCAGGGTATTCTAGCGCCGAATGTGATGACGAAGACGGAGGAAAACTCATCTCGCCCAACGCCCCACGCCGTCCGGGCCGAAATGCCATGGTCTGGGAATCCCTCCGCTTCGGCTATGCTCCGGGTCCCCATCTAGCTGTCCGCCGTTCGAAACAAAGCGAGGGCGTCTGCATGA
The DNA here is from genome assembly GCF_943735745.2 of Anopheles bellator. Classification (NCBI taxonomy): domain Eukaryota; kingdom Metazoa; phylum Arthropoda; class Insecta; order Diptera; family Culicidae; genus Anopheles; species Anopheles bellator. The sequence continues at coordinate 47,649,695 of NC_071286.1, forward strand.
CGTCCCGCCACGCGGACACCACTCTGCTCTGGCTCCTCTCGGCGACCGTGTCATGCTCGGTCCTCCCGTTTTTATACGCTTTTCGCCAACCCAACGGCGGCGATGGCGTCGAAGACGAAGTGGGATAAAAATAAATTTTCTCCCCAGCCCGGGCCCGACCCAGAGCAATCACATCATCGGTACCACCACCAGAGAACCATGGCTTTGGCCAGTGTGAGCGCAGGGAGCTATCTAACAGCCAGAGACACGCAGGTCTGGTTTCGTGTCGGTTTCCCAAAGATCCACGCGAACGCTTAAGTTATATACTATTTTTGTTTTTATAATGTTCGGTCAAACAATCGTGGGGACCAAACAATTCTTGGATCTCAGATCTGGGCCTGGTTCGGAAGTGACTTCTAACTGGACTGAGGAAGCCGCTCTGTGCACACCTTCGACTGCCAATAGTTGAGATAGGACCCGAAACGAATAATGTGTTGGAACAGTCTTCCTTGACAAGATGAAGACATAGATATAGAGGAGGGATTATTTCAATAGTGATGACACAGATTTGGAAGAATAAACAAAGATTTTTTGAGTTATAAGCGAATTGCCGATATTTGTCGGCCACAGCGCAGTGTTTTTCGTCAACGCCGATTGAAAACTAGTAATGTGTTTTTAATAGGAACTTTATTAGACATAAATGCTTGATTACATAATAGTACAGAGATATTCCAGTTTGGGGTTTCAGTTATTTAATAAGTCCAAGGTATTAAAATGATTGAAATGAAAAAGTTTACATTTAAAGGCATTGAGTCATTTTAACCTACTCATAACTAGTAACTAACAACATCTTATAACTAGTTAACTTTGAAGAACTTCAGATAATTAGCTCCCGAAATGTTGGGTAGATAGAATTATTGAGCGTAGATAGTCTATTGGTTAGGAGTTCTTTTAGTTTATCAATTTCGAACGAGACTAGTAATGAATGAAGTTATGAAAAGAAGTTCGAAATTTCGGGAGAATTAGTTGGGCAATTCTGAGCTCTAGATTCGAGTCCAGATCGCAGCGACAACAGTAGACAGCTCCCTGGCGATGGAATAATATGGCGAAGTGCTGCGCGCCACGGCGGCCGAGAGGTGCGTGTGGATGCCTGACACTATTCGACCGCTTTCCGTGTCACGGCTCTCGCTCTCTGCCTGTACGCGGTACCGGATCTACCGGGGTTGGCCGAGGGGAGCTGACACGCGCAGCACCCCTTCCTGTTCCAAAGTTTGTCGTTTGCCTCGCTCATTCGCTCGCGGCCAAGCAGCAAAAGAGGGTGAGCGCAGAGAACCCCTCGTTTGCGACAGGCGAACATCGGAGCACCATCCTGCCCGAACACGGTTCCTCCTATGTGCTGTGAACGAACTTTTCCTTCGGAAATAGGTGCTGGTCGAGGAGAGGAGGGTTGTTCCGTTCGTTCCTCGGGTGCTTAGGGTGACAGCGCCTCTCGGCGCGCGGGGGAAACGGATCCAATCTCGCTGGTGCGGCAGAAAAGAAGGGGCCCGTTTTTGGAAGGGTCTTGCGACGGCACCACGGCACCTTCCTCCAAGGATGAGAGATACGTACAGTGGCGGAACGGTCGGGTTGCCGGAAGTCTGGGTGGTGTGCCTGGGTAGCTTGGGAGACCAAGAAGTATTGCTCTGCTGCGGTGTTCCAGCCGTCCAGACACGGCCAGCCAGCCAGCGAGGAGTCGGTGGGCCGTATTGTGAACGGGAACAATGGGGTGAAGTGGTCGGTTTTATGTACGCAGTATCCTGTACGTGCTACTCTTCGGTCGTACGAGTTTCTGTACGGGTTACTAAATGTGTGGAACCTACGAACTCGTATGAGTCAACCTTGCACTGCGCAGGAGGTTGCCAAGCCGCTGTTGGGTACCGTATTTTTTCCGAAAACCGAGCCTAGATATTGAGTCGATATTGCGAGTAATTGAGAGTTGGGTTCCCTCCGACTGCAAGCCCCAGCAGTTAATCCATGAAAGTCCAGCCATTTGGTGGACCGGTTGTTACTAGTCCATTATGAGCTGCTAGAGAAACGTCAAAAAGGTCCAACAACAAAGGGCTGAACGTATCTGTCGACCATGGCAAGCTGACCGCTTGGTACAGGGTCTTGGTCTTGGGCACCAATCACCTCATTCTCATCTCATTCAGCATATCCTGGGTGTATCAGTTCCTCCGGACATCACACGCCGGCGGTCGTGTCGAGTCGTATCTGGTATCGAATCCAAGTTCTCCAGTAATCCAGCTCCTGGGTCGTACCAACGCAAAATGTGACAGGCGCTGACTCGTCCGAAAATACGGTACTTGGCCGGCGAATCACCGTGTGTCTGGCCTGCGTCCTTCAGCGCACGGTCCCCGCTCGTGGACCTTTAGTCGCTCGGAACGCACGGTGCTGCTCGCGTTTCTGCGCTTCCGTGTCCGTTCGATGTTGCTCCTTCCCGAACGTCGTCGTTGCGTTTCTCGTTGCGGTCCTTCGCAAGCGCAAGCAGCTGTCTTCTTCATCGCCACGGTGGACTCTGTTACGTGCTCTCTCTCTCTCTCTCTCTCTCTCTCTCTCTCTCTCTCTCTCTCTCTTTTTCGCGCTCGCTACTCTGTTGATGGAAGAGAGCGTGACAGAAGGGAAGGTTTGTCTCTCGCTCGCACACCACCGCATCCTATGTCAGACGCACACACACTCGTTGGGATAGAAACACTAACACAGCGGCGGCGGCCACGGTCACCACGCGAGGCGAGGCCTCTGGACTTGGGATTGGTTTGGGCGTCTTGCTCGGCCGTTTTCTCACATCTTCTTCGCCCGCTCCGCTCGCACGCTCGTTGCTGATGGCGTGCCACACGCTTTGGGCGAATTCGTTCCTTTTTTCTGTTCACTTTACTGTGGCGTTTTTCTTCTTGCCGCCGTGCTCTCTTCGGTTGAAGGGGAATTTACTGTTGCAGGGCGTCCCAGCGAGACAGAGAGAGACGGGAAGGCAGATGGAATGAAGTAAATTGGTTGCCGAAGGATGGAGCGAAGTCAAGCAAGGGTGGTTGGGGTTGGGGTGGTGGTCGGGCGGCCTTTCGAAGGGAGCAAAGTTAGGCGTGTGAAGGAGAAACAGAGAGGGCACTAGAGAAGGAGCGAGAAAAGGCTAGTTGTGGAGAGTGTTTCGAGGGGGGTGGGGAGAAAGGTTAGTGATCGGCGTTGATGGCGTTCGTCGGAGCGCCCCGGGTGCCGGGTGGCAGGAGGGAGGGAATGTGGGGCATATCACGTGGAGTTTTGGATCAAAAAAGCTGGGGGAAAGTAGGCTATGGAACGGCGAAGAGTATCTGGTGCGTTTGGGGTGTTAAAGAAGGTGGTCTCGGCCACGGCGTGGGCCGCGGCTGGCGGCTGGCGGTGGCTGGGTGAGGAGTAGCGCTGGGCTTGGAATGTCTTCGGCCGCTGCTGCTCTTGCTGCTGTTGGTAGTGTTTTAGGAAAGGAAATGGGAAAATGAGGAGAACCCGTTGCTGGGGTCGGTGGAAGCGCGGAGACGTGCGTTCGTGCGTCGTGTGCGTTGGTGGTGGGCCCTGGGAGCGGGGGCGCGGTTGAGTCGGCGGCTGAATGGAGCGTTGTTGTTCGGGGGAGACTTTGGCCGGGCTTGGGGGGGCGAAATGGCAGCCAAAAACGGGGCTTTCGGGAGGGCGCGGGAAACGACTTAGCTTTCGAAGGCCTTCCTCGGTCTTCGCGGTTTTCTCACTCACATCTCGGTCCACGTGCCAGCGTCCTCGACCTGGGCGGGAACATCTAGAACGGTCCCCAATTCCTAAATGTTGATTAGTATTTAGTCGTCGTTGTCAGTGGATTTATTCGATTCTAGTTTGCTCTCCTTATATTTTGATATTAAAGCCACAATGAAAAATCGTCCAAGTAACCACCGACCTGACTGTCAAAATCTTCATGATCTTCAATGGAAAGGAATCGAAATAAACAAAGACGTAATGTCAAAAGAAAGAACCAGCAAAAATAAAAGATAGTGAATATAAGTATAAAAACTACAAAAAAGGGCACAAAACATTGGACTGTCAATTTCGAGTGAAGTTTACAATTGTGGATGGGCAGCATACCAACGTGTGCTCACGTTCCGTCGACGTCACAGTTCCTCCACAACTTGCGATTACTGTCGGTGGTTCCGGGAAGCAGCGCTTCCAGCGGATGTCATGCTCACCAGTCACACCGGCGATAACCGTGAACGACGCGCGCGAGACCTTCTCGCGAACCGCGAACCGCGAAGGTCCGCGTGAGCTCGATTATCTACCGCGCCTATGTCTTATCGGTGCGTCGACGTGCAACGCGTCAGCCACGGCACTCGGCCACTGTTTCGAAGTTGGCGGGGACCCTCTTCGATGTGCTACTGTGGCCCAAAACCAACGGGAAACAGTTGGGCACTATGAAATCCGGTCCAACTGGTCAACGAAGAATTTGCGCAATGCTGCGAGACCTGAGTCCATCAAGACCTGATTTGAGACAATTCTTGATTCTTGGGCTTGGTTCGGAACTGACTATTCGTCAGAACTCAAGAGACCAATCTGAGGACCCCTTTGACTCCACTCCAACACAGGACGACCAAGAGCCGTTTGGTTTGGGCTAGGTTGGTTAACCGTCCGTTATTAATGAAACGAAATCTAGAAATAATGATTCTGTAATATCAAAGTAATGAAGACGGCGTAATATACGGTGGTAGAATTGAACCTACACATAAAACCGCCTTTTTCCAACTAGCCCCCCATTGGCTCCACAAAATGACAGCGCGCGTAATGACAGTTAAAGTTGGCTGGACGAAAACTGTTCTTGGAATTTCGCTAACGAACCTGCTGGCCAAGCCATCTGAATCGTAGCTATTTCTAAAAAAGAACTGACATAGATTTAGAAGAATAATGAAGTATAAGGTTGGCTAAAAAGTAATCCATTATTTCCACGGTAGATGTATCGAAGTATCGATCGTACAGTTCGTTTTAAAGCTGAAACTTCACACTTCAACAACTATTTCAACTATTTTTTGTTTACTCCATTCAGTTGTGATTTACCGCGTACTAACGATAAAAATCAACACAGAGAAAATTCGTTACATTCTGAAAATTCAAGCCAGGCCGCTAAAATCTACCCGTTTGAGTTATTTTTTATGTTAAAATCACAGAAAAAATCAAAGTTGATCGGCATGTTGGAAGTCGTGGATTGAATCTTCATCTGCGAAGCTTTCCAACAAACGGAATAAAAATAACCCCATTTCTTAAACAGATACGACGGTATTCTGCAGAAACGATCGTGGTCAAAACGTGATGAACCCAACCGGAGGTCACACCAGGATTAACGGCTAGGAAAGATCCACCGGGTATATGGTGGGACTTGAAAGGAATCATTTATTATGAGTTGCTTCCGTCTGGCCAATCACTAAATTCAGATCTCTATTGTCAACAATACAGCTTAGATAGCTTTTTTTGTTTTTCATGTATTATAGAGATTTTTAGCTTAAGCCATTCGTCTCTTTTTATGTACTAACTTAGCTATAATTAATTCTAATTATATTGTGTTCTATTTTGCTTTAAATTAATATATTGTGATATGATAATATGATAGTAAGATATAGGGAATATGATAATGCATGGCATAGTAATACTTATAATAGTTCTCTAGGACTAGGGTTTCCGTTTCAATCCAACTAAATCGAAAAACCTTTTTTTTCTAGATTATGGTCTTCGATTTCCTTGCTCGGTCGTTCTCCGGTAGATTTCTGGGCATTTTTCCCAGGTCGCCTTGAAGATTATAACCGGCAACGAAATTGAAGTGTCCTTTTACTATTTCGTAGTTTTGAAATGATAATCTACGATTTGATAAATTCGACAAACTACGATTTGATATTTGACGCAAATCGGACCATTGGACCTGTTTAATATAGTTTTGAATTTCACCCAAAAATAATGGATTGCTTTTCAGCCAACCTTTAGCGAATTGCTGATAGTTTTTCGCCACCATAGTGTGTTGCGTCCAAGTCCAATTGTGATTGTTTCTTTGCCAAACCAATTGCTTCCCTGGAGCCCCGAGACTTAAAGCCTCCCGGATGACTCGCGACAATGGAAGATATTCCGCCGCGCTAGAGACGGTTGACGGTGACATGAGATGAAATCCAGACAGGCGAAGGGACGAACGTCGGAGGCTACTTTGGTTCGTGCTTCGTGGAAATGCATGCTCCCTATTTCCGCGGGGGCGAGCTCCTTCGAGCGGGGGGTGGATTGAAATAGTTAAGGGCGCGGATGCCACTCCGGAGAGACGAAAAAAGAAACGAGCAGCTAGTGGCGCTTGTGGCTGTTCGCTTGGTTCCGCTTGTTGTCCAGTGTTCCCGAAATCTAAAGCGGGCTCTTGTCAACAACTTGGCTGACGTCACGCGACGATATGGCGGACGCCGCTCTAGTGGCCAATTTTCGCTGCAATCACGCTGCGGGTGGTTGCCGTGCGCGAAGATGCACGAAGGAGTTGTTGCCGAATGGCCACCGCCGCCAATGGTCTTCCCGGTTCGGGCACGACCACGCGGTACTCGTTAATGTGGCGCGCATATTCGCCGTTTTATTTTTTTGAAAGCCACGTGGTCGGCGTCCGTTGCACCGTTGGATCGTTAGTTTCGGTTTCTTCGGACTTCTTCGGAGCTCTGGGGTTTCTTTGGACTTTTGGTCACTAGCTTTGGTTCCTGTGAAGCTGCCAGCCGGAACCAATACGGGACAGATCGATGCGCGCGCTCCCGGTGCCGGTGCGTGTGGCGTACGGAAATTCAAATTGGCAGTTGCTGATCGCGATTACGGCGCGCCCGCCGGACTAGCGTCCCGTTGCCTTGACCTTCGCTTACCGCGCCCGCTAGAGGGCGTTGTTAGCGTTTCGGACTCTTATCTTTTTTGTGTTGGTGACTAAAGATGTTCCTTGGCCGCCACAGGTGCGAGCAAGAATTGGTGTGCGGGGATCACACACACCCAGGTGGACAGGACGAAGGGCGGTTCCGACCTGCTGGTGGCGGCCGTTCCTTGGTAGTATGGCCGAGGCCCTTCGCGACACCCCGTCGCCCCTTTTCCTCTTACTTCCCATCCTCTCTGCTCAGACGAGATGTGTGTCTGCTGTCCACCACTGGGGTTCCGTGTTCAAGGGTCCAGCGTCCCCCCGGGTTCCGGTCGCAAATCGCACGAAAAAAAAAGGCACCAACTTCTCGCGCGACGTTCCCGCGCGCCATCGGTCGTCGGCCGCATGACTTCGTCATCTTTCGTTCCAATCTCCTCTCCCGGGTGGGGAGAGGGGGCAGGGCGACTCCCAAATCCCTGCCACCCCGCCCTTCCAACCGGGGTCGGGTGGTTCTTCTTTCTCAGCGGTCTCCCTGGTGGCGACCACGCCGTCTTAATGCCCCCGCACTTCTCGAAGTATGCCGCTTCAGAGGGTGGTTCGGTGGCGGGCGGGGCGGAATGATGCGTGTGCGCGAGCGAGGGGACGATGGGTTGGTTGTGCCTGGCCTGGCTTGGCTTGGCCGGTGGTGGCTCGTTTCTTTGCATCGTCGCCACCGTGAACGTCGCCGCCGTCGACGGTCGTCATTCGCAATCGTCGTCGCCGTCGTCGCCGTCGACGGCGCGCCGCGTTGTGATGTCGCCGTTTTCCTTGGCTGCGCCCTCGTTCCGCTCACCGGTCCGCCTGCTGGTGGGTGGGTTGGTGGGTGGGCGATGTGGTGTTGCGCAGAGAGCGAATTCCCCTTTAATATTATATTTCCCTTCCATCGTCGAAAATGAACCTCCGAAGCACACACCCGTCCATCCGTCCCACACCACCCGCCGCTACCGCCGCCGTCGCCATCGCCTCTCTACGGTCTCGAGGTCTCACCCCCTTTGCCATTACCGCACCAACGTCCCCCCGTTCGCCGCTCGTCGGTGCCGCGTGTCGTGGCTGCCGCTGATGTTGCTGCTGATGAGGCCACACCGCGCACCCCACGCCGCACACACCGCATCGTCGCCCTCGCCGTTGCCGCCGCCGCTGCGCTGTTGGCGTTTCCTTTTGCGCGCCCGCTTTCATTCCGCCGTTCGAGCGGCGCACATTCACAATAGCGCTGTGGCGGTGGAAGAGGCGGGTGCCTTTGGGTCGTCAAGGTGGGGTGGGGCGGGGTTGATGGCAACATTGGCAGCCATTGGTAAAATAGCATCAGCCATCGTACCACCACCAGCAGCAGCAGCAGCAACAACAACAACATCAACGACGAGCGAACGAAGCGAGCGCTGCTCCGCACTACGGCTCTCTATATCTTCGGTCCGACGACCATCATCAATCCGGTACCCGGGGCCGGGGCGCATTTGTGCGCTTTGTGCTGTGCCCGTGTGCCCGGGTCCGGGCCCGGCTCTGCTGCTGCCGCCGCCGTAGTCGCTCTGTCGGTCGAATGGTGTGCACCGGGCACCGTGGTACACCGAGGGCTCTGGCACACTTGGCTCGGCTCGCTCTCGATGCTGGTCAAAATTCGGCTCACTTGTAATTCGCTTTTATAAAATGTGTGGCCCCGAATAACAACTTGTAGGACCATCAGGGCACTTATTAAGGGACGTATTAAGGATGTGACTTAAAATTGTTAGGCGTACGACGAAGGGGCTAATAAAGGGGTCATCATATCCGGTGACAGCGTAGCGATTCTTAGTTCCAGCTGAGCTCGTCCAGGTTTTTAATGCGCCAGATGCTTCAACTCAATATGAACATCCCAATCCTGGCGTGAAATGAGCTTGTTGAAAGCGTTGTTTAGCTCAGCTCTTCAAAGTAGAGCCAGTTTTTACCACAACCACAAAGTTGATGGTTGTCAAAACGCGTGCCTAACTTGTGTCGTTCAAGGGGACCTGTGATGGTGTTGAAATAATTATTGTCGAATTTATTTATTTATTACAAAAACAGTCAACGGGCAACTTAGACTAATTGACAATGAACAACTTAGTACTTAAAACTAAAACGGAAAGACTGACCGACTGACGAACGCAAGGCAGAAGCTGGTAACCGGTGTTTTAATAGAGAACTTACACGGCATATCAAGAGGAAGAAGAAGCGACGAGTAATTGTTATATGACAGAGAGCCAGTACAATTGGAAAGGAGCAGAAAAGATTACTCGAGCTAGAAACTGAGTGGCTAGTGCACGTGGCACTTCCAAGGTCCAACAAGCTGAGTCTCGGAACTCCGCCACACGGTACGGAAATTGTGACCAGCTGGGGCGATTCGGTGTTCCCACCGTGCCGCATACCAAAAGCGGCAAACACATAACGCAACGACGTAGCTGCTGCTGCTGTTCAGCTTCGGTGCTATCGGAGCCGCCGTAGCGGCGACGATGGCGGCTGCTGCCGCTGTTGCTGCTGCCGGAGCTCGGAGCACACCACATTCGCTCCGACTCGACGGTCGTCTGGTGCCTCGCAACTCCCCAACCGCCGCCACCACCACCGCCACCTAAATCGTGTCGTCGTTCCACCGTTCCGTCCTCCTGCTCTTTTTGTGGCTTGGCGGCCGTGTCTCGGCTATCTTCCCTCGCGTCGGTCCCTGCAGCACCACAGCTGACACTCGCGTGTTTGCCGCCCTCCTCTGCCCCGTCGTCCCGTCCCGTTCCCGCCCACCCAGAGGTGTGGTGTTCGCAGCGGGCCGGAGGGTGACCAGCCGAGCCGCTCGGGTGCGCTGAAACCCATGGCCCGGCTTCGCTGGAAGTTTTTCGAAAGCTGCTGCCGTCCGGGCCTGGCAGCCCTATCCGGTCCTTGGTACGGGTGCGGTGGGTGCGGTGGGTGCGGTGCGGTGTGTGGCTGTTTTTTTGTTGCCGACCATTCCGTGTGCTGTCCCTCTCACTAACCCCGTACCCGGGGCCTCCTGCTCGCTCGCTGCGCTGTCATATCTCTTCCGTCGGAGCGACGCGTCGAGTGCGAGCGGGACGGCCGACGGTGGCGTGAGCGAGACGGGGCGCTCGTGAGGGCATCGCTGCCTCGACGTTTTTTTTCCTTCTCGTTATTTCGGGGTTATTTTCTACACCGACCGAAGAGCAGAGCAGGCGTCGCAGCAACCGTCGCGCTGGTTTATACCTCGTCGTCGGTGGGTCCAACTGCCAACTCCCTTCGCGCGCTCTTTGGGAAGCGCCCTTTTGGAAGCCGCACTCGGAATGGAATGTTTTGCCGTCCGTGTTGCGTGTGTGTGCTCTTTCTCTCTCTCTCTCTCTGTGGCAATAGAAGCGGTCCGCTTCGACAATGGGTCGCCGCTCATGATGCTGCCTGCACACCAACAGAGAAGCAGGTTGCAGAGACCACCCCTGTCAGAGAAGTAGATTTCAAATCCGTAAGAAGGCGTGAGAGGTGCGCGGCATCCCAACCTCTGGCCAGGCCAGGGAGCGAAATCTGCTCATATCGGCAGGCCCGGGGAGCACCGGAACCCGAGGACATGAGGCGCGGGGCGTTCCGGCGGGAGGATAACCTGTCAAGGAGGGTGGAATCATCCAAAACGAAGGCATGAAGCACCTAACCGGAATATAAAACATCGAACCACCTCGGCCGGCCTCCTGCCATCCTGCCATCCTGTCCTGAGGAGCAATTCGCCATCCCCACCATTTTTTCCTGTGAGGTTTAGGCTCTCTGTTTGGTCCTAAGCCGGCAAAGGGGAGACCTTCTGGGCTCATCCTTTGGGCTACGTGCGTTTTTTGGGGCCGGCGTTGTCGACTGTCAAATAAAGGGGTGGTGGGGCAGAAAACCCTTGGAACTCGTTGTTGTTGCCGTGTGCGTGGCGGAAGGTTTTCAACAAATAAAGGAGTCCTTGTTGGCCAAAGTCCGCGAAGCTCGCCGGTTCGGTGCTTCCAGTAAACCGGAAGGCGAATAATGCTGTCAGCGAAAGCTTTGGTCACTAGATGACACGTGAGAGAGTGACCCGAGCGACGGTGAGGCCCACCTGTCATCAGTCGTGAGAGGGTTTCGAGCTGTACAGTTTGTTTTGGTTTAGATTTAGCGTGTTCGGGCAGCATCATCATGTCCGGGCATCGCTCTGGAAGAGGTGACATAACGCGGCAGAGGTCCTGGCGGCAGCAACAACCAAGCGAGAGAGAGAGAGAGAGTGCGATTGCATTGCGTGCCGTGACAAGTGACGCAAGTGACGCGTTTCGAGACAGGTCGATCTCGGCAATGCACACATTGTGCCGATGAGGAGATCGCTCCCGAACTGCGCAGGACGATCTCGTGCCTCGTGATGGTCGAGGATATGCTGGGGATACCGAGTACCTGACCGATCCGAAGGATCGCACGGACACAACGTCCCATTAAGGCGCGCGGGTGAGGGTTGCCTCTCGACGCATCCTTTTCCCCCGTTGCGTTGATCTTCGGGGTTCTTTTTGGTTCCCGCGCGTCCGATCGAAGGGCTGCTCCGGGCTCGGTCTGTCAATTGCCTCTCTCTCTCTCTCTCTGTCTCTCTCTTCGATGCATTCCAAGGCTTCTCAGAAAGCCGATTAGAGCCAGGCAAATGGTTCAGTTTTGGGTTTTTTTTCTTCGGGACTCCGTTTTCCGCTGGTGCTTCGTCGGGAAAGTCCTGCCTCGCACACGGTACAGAGACCCTTCTCGCGCTCTCTCACTCTCTCGCAGCTCGTTGCGAAGGTTGCGGCTGTTTGTCCGTTCCTTGTCGCTCATTCGCGGGCCGCGCTGCTTGCGTCTTGCTCGCGTTCGGCTCGGACTCGGTTCGGTTCGGACTCGGTTCGGTGGTGCGCTGCTTCCTGGAGGTTCCATCGGACGGCGGCGTTTCAGTACTTCGCTGGCGACCCAACAAGCCGTGTGCGTGCGTGCGTTCGCTCGTCAGCACGAGATCTGTGTGCGCTGTGAGGAGTCGTGTCCGTGTTCGGTGTGGAAACTAGTGGAGCAGTGTTTTGGAGGAGCGTTGTTGGCGCCAACGGTTCGGATAGCACAATGATCTTCAGCGAGCGCCCGTTGTTGTGAATCGGTGTTTTTCGGTGTCGAGACAAGAGGGTTCAGTGTTGTGTGCATGTTGTGCTCCTGACACCGTTTCCCGCGCGATCCATCCAACCACTGGCGGATGCCACCGATCTCTCGATGTGTATTATAGAACATCCCCTCGATGGTGCCCATACTGTAAGTGTGTCCGCACATTCCCAGACGCCTTAGCTATAGAAGAAGCGATTTGTTGACAAAATGCGCGCGATGCCCGTTCACGAGTGTCCTGCACTGTTTCTGTGCCACCATCATCCGGTACTGTGATCGAGAACCGAGCCCAGGTTTGATATCGTGTCCGTGTGGTGTGTGGTGCAAACAAAATTTGGCCATCCTGAGCAGATTCCGAGTGGAATGGAACGGGCCAGGATCCTGGCTTTTGCTCTCTCTCGCTGGTGGTGTGTTTCCGGAGGAGCTTCCGATGACGTGTGACACACAGAGTCAGTTCAACGTTTAGCCGATTTTTGGTCCCCAAGTGACCACGGAAAGAGCCATCCATAATCCCGCCAATTGTTGTGCATGAAGATGCTGACCACCGGTGACATTGGATGATGACGGATGGAAAAAGGCGAAACAGAAGTCCCAGGAAAACGCCGAGAGCTTAGAGCCGGAGCTAGGAACACGATTTTTCTCGGCGCTTTTCCCGCGGATCGCGGATCGCCACTGGCTGACTTCGTCTTTATCAAAACCCGCCGCCTTGCCAACCGAAGCGAACAAAACCGTGAGCTGCGCTGCGAGCTTTTAGTATTTTCCAACCAGCAACCTGCTTCGCTTCTCTCTCTCTCTCACGCTTTTGAATCTCAACCAACAACAAACGGTTGCCCACGCTCTAGGATCTCTTGAGAAGTAGCCTAGATCCTGTCCGTCCCGCAGCGAAAAGCTTGACGCGCGGAATCAACAACCCTTTTCATCTCGAGCGTGTAGAGACGCCACGGCCAAGTAGTAGTGGGAAGAGAAGCGAATGTGCCCGCGCGCGCGAGAGAGAGAGAAGAGATGAAGAGACAAGAAACGAGTAAGAAAAAAACTCGACTTCCATTCGAACGCAGTAGGCAGTCTCTCTCCTTCTCTTTCTCTCTCGTTGCCGTTTTGCTACTCTTTCGCTCCGGCCCCGGTTCGTGTGCTTTCCTTCGCTTGTTTCTCCGTTTTCCTTTGCCTTCGCTTCTCGATGTTCTCACTCCTTGGGCCGCGCGAACGGGGGCTCCGGTGTAATGAACCATCCGCCGGCCATCCAACTCCTGAGAGCAGCCCAAAACATTGAACAAAGCTCTCCCGCCAAGGAGAGACGAAGAGAGAGAATGAGAGAGAAGCGATGGGAAACACAAGAAAAGGAAATACCGTTAACTGTTTTCCCTTCCCAGTTGAATAATCTCTTTGCGGGAAAGCCGCTTCTGGGACGGAGGAAAAGCGGATGTGATACATTCGTCCCAGGGCCCACGACAGCGTGTGGAGAAGAGCATCTTGCGATGGAGATCAGGAGCGATGGGCATGGCATGGCGAGTCGGAAACTGTAGATTTGGATGTTCCAAGGAAGGAACAGCTTCACTCGAGGAAGCTTCACGGAAGGTTTACTTCTGGTCTCCTTCACGTTCTCGCTCATTTGCTTGTCCATTTTCATCCGTGGGCCTTTGCGTGGTCCAGGCGCTCAGCGAGCTTCTTTTGCAGGCTCCGATTTGCCAACGATCCCCGAAAGGCGGCGGAAGATCCTTGGGATCATATCCGGAAAGTGAGGAAGATGGGACCGACGAGGACCGGCAGAGGCGGCAATAGAGAAAGCTTTTGTGATCGAACCGAACTTCCGGAAGAGAGCGAGACAGAGGGGGCACTGTAAAGCGTCACAAAAGCATTTTCTGCATTTCGGTTTTATGTTTCCACCACCAAGGAAAGATTGGCCAGTTTTCCGCACTAAACATTTTATGAGTTTTCCACTTTATGCGCCACTCGTTCTCTCTTTCTCTCTTTCTCTGTGCGCTGAACGAAAAGGGCTTCAGCCCCAAGAGCTTGAAGAAAGAATTTCGCAGCACCGTCCTTGCGACCTCCTTCTCTTGACCTCACTCTTACGGAAGCCTATTAAGCCGGTTTTATTTTCCCTTTTTTCTGACACGGAACACCGGAAGCTCCCGTCCCCGTGAGCAAGGGAACAAGCCTGTCAAAACGTCAAAACAAGCCTCACCTGACCGATGGTGCCCGCTGCATATGTTGGAGCTTGGCACTTGGTATGGCGCGTATGTTGTGCCACGCATGGACGCATGGGTCATAACAATTCTGCACTCCCAATCGGGTGAGAACGAATCCAAAAGTTCGCACATACATCGATGCGTTCTGAAGATCTCTTTTGAATCTTCAAGTGCGCTAGAATTCAGCGAAAAGGAGTGAGAAAGCGTTGTCTGACACAACCCGTGCCAAGGGTTGCCAATATACTGGATGATTGGATGCCTTTTCACGAACGAGAAATGTTCGAGAGAGGCGGCGAATATTAATCTTCCTTGAATTGGTACTATCCGCAAAGGCAGGAATTTCTGCAATAAATGAACAATTGGAATTCTCAAAGTGTGTCCCCATGTTCCAGTGTTCCCCAGAATCTTCCAGTGTTCCTCAAATCACATCCTTTGTTCTTCAAAATTCTTCCTCAAAGAATTATAAGTTGTTCAAGGAAGCGAGCAGCAATGTTTGAGCTTGCCGATTACTTTGACACACAAGTGCAAAGATCGCAAAAATCGAATTTCCTCTGGGGGTGTTAATTGTTTAGTGGAAAAACGAAAAGAAAATCTCAACGAGAGGTTGTAAAAATGTAAGAATAGGGGCAATTAATGGAGGTAGTAAACGGTCTCCCTGGAAAGAGCGGCAACGCGATTCGACGAGATATTGCTTACTGTAAACAACAAACCATATGCTTTTTATGGGCATTTATGGCTTCGACTTTGGTTCTGTGCTGCTTTCAATTGTCACCGGCAAAGTGTGTAGAATTCATTCATTGATATTGCATTATGTTTCCCATTGCGCCACGGTTGTCACTTGAATCCTTCTGATCGTCCTGGGTACACTTTGAATCGGAAATCGCTTCGAAACTGTATCGCGCCAAGCTAACTGGCTAACCCTCTTTTCTTTGCTCTCATATTTGCAGCATTCAACACTGAAAATGGGTGAAGATACCTCGACAACAGTGGCGTCAACTTCGCCCAACGGCACCACCATGACCACCAGCTTCAGCCCCGCGACGCTTTGTGGCAACAAACGTAAATTTGAAGAAATGTCCTCCTCCACAAGCACTACCGTCAGCAGCGTTGGGAGCGACTCGTCCGACCTATTGGACGTCGTGTACGATCATCAGCCACGGCAACTGGCTCAGCAAGAGACGCCAGCTCAAGACGAAGCGGCGACGGCGGAAGAAGCGAACGATGGTATAAAGGCGTGCAAAAGTCCTCGTTATGAAAGTGAGGATGCACAGGATGATGCATCCCAGGACACCCAAGGCTCAAAATTGCCCACCGGGCAGGTTCAGGCCGGGCAGTTGGGCAAGAGCAATATTCTGGGTAACAGCGGCAGCAGCACCACCAGCAGTAGTGGTGGCAATAAAAGCAATAGGATAATAAATGCCACAATAACGACGACGACCAGCAGTCCTACTCCAAGTAGCTCCAACAGTTTTGTCAGCAGCGCTGGCACGATTTCGCCTTTCGAAGTAGTCGCTGCCCCGACGATCCTCAACCCGACGGCACCGATTTTGCTGACAACACCGATGTCGGAAGAGAATACCATCGCGAAGCTGGAGGCAGTGGCCGTGCCGGGCGAGACCGCCTGGAACTGTGAGGAGCCGATCGTGGATAGCATCAGTAAGCTACAGGCGGTCGCAGTGCCCGGCGAAACGTGGGGAGGCGGCGGTACGGACAGTACAAGATCCACGCTGGCGACAACGTTGCTAGTGGCGGACGATCTGGACGATGATGACGATGATTTCGAGGATGACTTTGACGACGACGAAACGATTCTGCCCGGTTACTCATCGATGCGTTATCAGTGCACACCAAACCGTGGGCCGACTACCGGGGCTGGTGGTCCCGGGTACATTACACCGGCGTATCCAAAGCCGGGCTACTTTCCGGAGTCGTACCAGAACTGTGCGCGCTCCGCTGCCACCAACAATGGAGCTCAGCAGTACGCCAATCGAGGTTATGGATGGTCCCACCACGGTTACTACTCGCCGCCCTACGAAGCACCGAGCTCGCAGCAGACCATTCGGTGCGCGGAGAATGGCAAAAGCTACTTCGAGTTGGGCTCCGCCAGTTATAGCAGCGCCAGTCCCTCTGCGGGATCGCTAAATCCGTTAGGCGCGGGAGCACCGCCCTTGCCACTACCGCAGCAGCAGCAGCAGCAGCAACCGCAGCCACATCCGGTACCGTTCGGAGGTGGTTCGATCGTTATGGGACCGGCACCAAGGCATCACATGAAGCGGTGCTGCGATGGACGCAACATGTCGTGCACCAACAAGCAGTGCTACAAGGAACGTCGTCTTAAAATGATGAATCTGTCCATGTTTAAGCTTGCCCGCTTCAGACAGGCATCCGACCAGTCGCTGTATCGCTCGGTGTTGATCTGCAATACCCTGAAATCGATCGAACGTGAGATCGACAACGAAAACAAGGAATTAAATCATCAACAGCACCATCAGCAACATATGCAGCACCAACACCACCAACAGAACCATTACCACATGCAGCAACACCAACACCAGCAGCAGCAGCAGGCGCAACAACAAATGCATCATCAACTTCCGCCACTTGCACCACCTTCTGCAGCGGCCGCAGCAGTCACGGCGCCCACCACGAATCAATCGGCATCCTCGACGTCAGGCACGTCAGACTACTTTGCGAATCATCGTATCGCTGCACCACCGAGCCAAGCTCGCACCGCGAACGGTGGTACGGCCCCCCAGGGGCCAGTGGTGTATAGTTCGGAGCCTTCAACTATAACCATGCAGCTCTCGCCGTACGACCAGCAGCAACAACAGCAACAACAACATCAGATGCACCCGCACCATCCCCTGCACCACCATCACAATCCGCACCCGCAGTCCCAGCAGCATCATCATCTGCACCACCATCATCCGCTCCACCCGGTGGCACCGCCACATCATTCGGCCCCCCATTTGCTGAAAGATCCCCAGTCAGGCCGTGCAACTCCGTTCCCGGTGGGCTGTGCGATGCCAGCGGCCGTACTGAACAGTGCCTCCAATACCTGCAACACACCGCCGAGCAACACCACGAGCAATAGCGGCGTCACGGTGGTCAACACGACGAGCGCCAACAGCACGGCAGCAGATGACTACCAGCAACAACATAATTCACATCCGCTACATCAGCACGATACGCAGCGGCAGCAACAGCACGCGGTTCCAATGCAACAACAGGAACCACAGCCAGTGCACCACCATCATCAAGGGCATTTGCAGCATTCCGATGCTGACTCTGGCTTTGGCGACGATGACTGCACGCGCCCCATTAACTGGGGCTCGGTGCTGAGCCTATCCTCGCAGTCGGCCCTCGATCCCCTGAACGGTAGCGATCTGTTCGTTACTTCGCCCACGGGCGCCGGCGAGGACGATGTGACTCCCATCGCCGGCCCGGTGGCGGTCCTGGAAAACTGTGATAACTCCGCCTCTAGCACGTCCAACGTAACGTCACCCATCCCGATGGAGGTGGATGCAGCTTGCCCTGTGACATCCGCTCATGGGGAAAGTACCTGTAGTGTCGCTGAAGGGACACAGTCGGGGACGGATACGCTCTGCAGCCTACGTGATGTTGATGAAGACATGGAGGTGATAGGTGCTACGACTGACGGAAACGTCACCAATGGCAACAGTACAACGAGCAGCAGCAGTGAAGGAGAAACGGTCGTGGTTGCCGTGACGGGGGACTCTGACAACGGCACAACAGAAGCAGGGGACGCCATCATTGCAGATCCTAGTGTACCGGCAGCACCGTCGGCGACGACGGTTGTCAATGGCAAGGACAGCCCCGACCAGACGATCTCTTCCAGCAGCAACACCCATGACAGTAGCAATAGCAGCAACCACTCCGTGACCAGTACGTTAATCACGCTTACCAGCAGCAGTTCGGCGACTTCACCGTTGCTTTCGTCCTGCGCCTCAGCCCTGCAGCACTACGGTAGCCTTCAGCACCACCACAATCAGTTGCATCACTTTCGGCAGAACGGCACCATTCAACTGGGGCCATCCTCCGCTGTGAATGGGAGCCTTTCCGCGGTCGGTGGCGGGCAAAGTGCTGGAACCGCCGGCAGTACCGGTTCGAGCTGCTGGGAGTTTGCATATCTTGATATGGACCTCGGAACTACGCACGAACTGTACGATATGTTCCCGAGTTGCTACAAGATCGCATCGTTCAACTCGAACGACGTCGATATGCTGGGGCTCAAGGGACCCATGCTGGAACCGAGCAAGGTCGTGTGCGGCGACAACGAGATGGACTCCTTCACGACGCACATCATGGTCGGGAGTTAGTATTAAAAGCCGCCACACATGCTGGAGCCGGACGGTGTTTGTTGGAAGGTTGTGCATCTAAGATGGCTGTGCGTGTTGCGGAAACGGAATGTCGTTCCTTATTAGAGTGGGGCTAAGTAACGTATCAAAAGTAATTTTCAGCAGTTTTGTTTTGCACACCACCACCAGGGCATTATAACATAGATTTGCATTAAATTAATTGAACTGGAGAACATAACGGGCAACTAAGCAAGCAGTATTGGTGTAATGATTGTGCCATAGAGAGCAGTCACTCACGAAGTAGGCCGGTGGACCGAACTTTTACCGAAACCGCAGCAGAATTGGATGCGTTTGTCCAACATATTTTGTCAGTATCTCTCGAGCCCCTACCCACCTAAACTCTTATCGCCAGCATTTTTGGTTTCGGGCTTTGTATTTCTTGTGATTTTATGTTTTGTACAATGAACAACAAAAACGTAAATCCTCAAGCTAGGCTAGTATTAGTAAAGATGAAGATCAATCGTGGAACGAACGACTTGGTGGAAGCGAGACTAGGGAGAAGAGTTCGATCTTAATCCTGCAATACTACGTTTGCCCAACATCGGGAGAGAGAGAGAGAGAGAGGGACGAAACTAAGGAGAGGGAGAGAGAAGGAAAGAGAACGAGGGAGAGAAGAATCTTTTTCTGCATTGCGATCAAACCGATTCTAGTCCGCGGCAATGACCTTTCTACCATTTGAAGCGTACAAAATGAAGTACTTTCTCGCGCAAGTCTAGGAGGATTGCATTGCGTTTAGTTTTTGACCGAAAAACGTTGTTGATCGACACTGGGAATTGTTTGAACAATAATCATTAGTGAATAGTAGTTGCGCATGGTTTCCTTTGTTTTTCGTTGGTGACTGAACGACGGCAGAAGCAGAAAGAAGAAGTGGCTAAGAGGTAGTTTTTTTTCATTCCCACACACACACACACGAGGAGTTCGTTTTACTTGCGTCATTTGGGCCAAGAAATCAAACAAAACACTGAAGAAAGTACGAAGGCGCAAGCCACCTGCCGCCATACGCTGGAAACGATGTAAAATTGTGTCGTAAAACGAACGCGAGTTGTTTCGCATTATAAAAACAAAACAAACGAGATTATGGTGAAATTTCTCAAATCAGACAAACAAAACGGGAAAATGGGAGAATGGCTAACAGCAAACCATCCGCAAATAATTTAGCGAAACAACCGTCTGATAACGGATAATTGATTTACAAAAAGCAAGAGCAAAGCAGCTGCCGGTTGATACTTTTAAAGGATTTAGTGTAGGGCGCGAAGAGATGAAGAAAACTACAAAATGCGTTTTAACAAAAACCACACAGCTACAGTAACTCTGGCAATTAGTGTGTAATAAATAGGTATGTGTAGAGTACGTTACGATTGTAAGCAAATGAGAGGACATAAGAGTAATTTATTGATATATACCATATATACACGCATACTATATTATAATATAATAATGTACATATAGGCTGTAGCAAATGCGCTGGAAACACATTTCTGGCTGGCAAACTTAGAACAGAGATCGAAGGAAAGAGCATATTCCGCTTCTAGCATTATCGGTACTCTGCGACAAGTAAGAACCGTAATGAAAACAGCAAGGAAAGCGACTACGATGAAGCAAGGAATATAAAGAGAGAATCGAAGGGAGAGAGAGAGAGAGAATAAAAAGAACATGTTTAAAAAATATGAATCTGTTGTTCACCTGTTGTCTTCTTATTTGGGTATGTTGTTCGAACAGAAATGTCCCGTTTAGCATCCTTGCCTCGCCTCCGTTTAGGTATCGATCCGTCACTGAGATCGACGACGCTGGCGGCATACAATATTGCACGCAACATCGTGTACAAGTTTTCTGAATTAAATGTTGCACGCAAGTAATTGATGCTACCTACCAGTCGCTCCTGCTTCCTTAGTCAAATTTCGGATTTCTTCAAAAATTGTTTGACCGTCGTCCGTTTTTCTCCGAAACTACTGAACCAATCCGTGTGAGATTTTGCACAGCGTAGTTTTGTGACACCAGACAGGGAATACAGGACAGTTCGACCCTCCCACACCTCCGGAGATGGGGAGCTTCCACACATACGTAACTGGGAGGCCACACGAAGCGTAACAACTAGTGTAAAATTAATTTGTAATGCCAAACTGTTTACGCCTCGGCCAAAAACAAATACGTTTTGACAAGAGTGCAGCAGTTTGCCATTAATCTGTAATGTCAAAAAAATTACGTTACGCATCGTCTGTCCCCGCAGTAACATAAGATTCACCATAGTTCGGGTTGTGTTCGACCAAATCGAAACAAATTCTGCAGGAGACAGCTTTTGGGAAGGGAAAATGTTCTGCTGAATGTTTGAAACCCCTCCACACTTTGGAAAGTGGGGCTCCCATGTAAAGTCTGAGTTAATTTCAGTAAAACATTTTTTTTTACTTTTTTATCATCCACCTTTTATCAGCTTTACCAGCTGCAGTTTTGCCAATTTAGCCAAGTTTTGCTCCTTGGGTTTTTCTCCGCAGCGCCATCTGCCGACGATTTCATTGTTAAGCTCTGTACTCCGTCGTAAGGCTGAAACATTCGCGTGACTTTTCCATTATCACTAAAGCGCGATTCAGATTTAACGATTCACGGCGATGCTCAAATGACAATGTTTCCGATTGAGGTGATATTTTATGTGCATTACAGAGTACGAGACAATCTGAAAACGTTTGTCGCAAAACGTACACCGTTTATTGAACGTTGCCGATGAAAGAGAATCCGTAGAAGTTAATTGTAGAAAGTAAAAGCGAAGCGAGTGAACCTTTTTGAGCCTCACCAGGCTCCGGTGGGCTGCTCAGTTTGATCATTTGAAAAGCATTCATGATGCACCACACGACGATAATCAAACTGCCGGGCCACACGGTGGCGCAAATCAACGTTTTTGGCCTTTCAGATAAATGCCAAACTGTGTACGCCTCGGCCAAAACATATACGAATGGACAGAAGCGCAACCAGTTGGGCATTAATCCGAAAAGCCAAAAACGTGTCGTTGTGCACCGTGTGGCCGGACGGAAAGAAAACTGTTTCCCGTTTGTTTGTGGTCACAGTGGTACTTACCGTAATCGTAACACACAAAGCTGTATTTTCTCAAAAAGTGAAATTAACGAAATCATTTTGTTAAAGGACCATTTTTGTCATTTAGGGAAAGTTTCTTGCACCTTTGATCCTTTCGATGACCAAACAACTACCCTTCCCTAGTGGAGGAGAAGCAATATGTGCTGATCGAACTTTATAACCTGATCGGATCGCATATTTTGTTTTTACGCATTTTTGCTTTTATCTTGTGTATTGCCTTATTTTCGCTGCTCATCGTCGTTTTAAATCATGATCGGTATTTTCACTCATTTTATTTCATACTTTTTATCAAACTGCGCAAAATTAGAAGCAGACTGAGACGCCAGCCTTTTCACTGTACTGCGCTTCATAATGCTTGAATAAAAATATGCAACTCGAATTTCTCAGTGGCGTTTGTGTCCGTTTCCTTTTCGGGTTTGCCTTTGTCCTCCACTATTTCGAAACAGCCTCACGTAATCTTTTATGTGCTTTTTATTGATTTCTTTTTTCACAAAAACAAATCTTTGTCACACGCTGGTGATAGTTTAATTTACTAATTTATTTGTTAAACGTAATAAACTGATTCTTGCTTTCCTTCGTTCGGTTCATTTATTCGTTTCCCGGTGCCAGACGACGGACAGTACGCGTAAGACAGGGCACCAAATCCTATTTCTAGAGGAAAAAGGAAAGTGATGATCGAATGAGAAAACATGATAGTTGCTGTGGCTTTTCTTTTTACGTACTGATTTGTTTCGTTTTAACTTTAATTTCCTCAGAGAGGCCATATTCGTTAGAGAAAATAACAGCCGTTTCAAAGTATGGTCAAGTGAAAAAAGAGACAGCAAACAAAGGTCGAACATTTGTTGAACAAAACAACAGTCTAATCGTGCTAAACAAACGAAACTTCAAACGAGGGCGGGCGTACGATACATAATATTAAAAGAATCGATCGTAAAACGTTTCAACACACTGCGACTAAAAACACAAGATAATTTTCCCATGTGTTTGCTGTCTCACTTTCAAATGTCTCTCAACATGTTCCACACTTTCATGGTCTATTTTTTATCGTTTATTTTTTCGTTTTGCTACTCAGTCTTTATTCGGCATGGTAATTCAAGCATTCAAGTCATAATGAGGAATAATGGAAGTGAACTAAAACATTACTAAAAAAACACCGCTGAACGTATCGGTTGACAAAGGTAAGCGATGTTCTCGGCGTTCAGTCGTAAGTAACGAAACAAATAGATATCTTAAACAGTAGCTTGAACAACGACTCCGAACCACGCTCTACCCGCCATTTCTTATTTTTTGTCTATTCCATGTAATTGCTGATTAATGCTGAAGTGAATCGCATTCGTTTCGTTTCCATAATCCACGTGCATTTTCATTACCGTATCTAATAATTGTGTAATGAAGCTGCTTCATAAGGTTTACCACATATTGTATTACAGTAAACTGGAGTTCGTGTTTTTGTGAACCTTTTACTTTTCTCTTGCTTTGAGTAGAGGCCCGCCCTAAACATATATGGAATCTGATAAAACCACACGTTCATCTAGACTGGCATATGTATTACTACCAATTCTTTATATGTAAAGGATGTTTGAATATCACCGAAACAATTCGTAGTTCTAGCTCCGATGTGGTCGCTACTAACACCCTTTTTTGTAGCACCAACGTGTGTTCTTTTCGGAAGAGGGGCTTGGTGTTCCATTTTCCTATTTAACTCTCTGTTTTATAAACAAAGTTGCACTGTGAGTGCAGCACTTTGTTGCGGAACGTGTGTGTCTTAGGATCCGTACCATTTCCCTTCCCTTTTTCAGACTGCCTAACCAGGAGATTAATTTGCGCCAGCAACCTTGCGTGGATGTGTTTGTAAGAATTTTCCGAAGTGTACACAACGTTTGTACATTTATTTGGTTCGAAACGGCGCGTGTATTGCAGATGGTGCATGCCCACAGAAGGTCCTTATCAAGCTAATCTTTCGTCCTACGCTTTTTGTTATCTCTCTCACTCTCGCTTTTTATTTGTTTACACAACAAATCCCTGCTATGGGAGCGGCAAACGGCAGTTTCCATCAGTTCCCTGGCAACTTCACCCATAAAAGTTTTTAACCTCAGTTTGCCGTTGCATCCGCAGAATGTACATATTTCGAGAACAAGTTTTGTTTACGTACTTGACAAACGCGTTTTCACCAGATTAATCGGTCACGCTTACGTTGTAGAAGATGTCTGTCCGCGTGGTGCGCGCGCTGTGGAAAACGGGAGGCCACAACAGCAACCGCCGTCTGTATGCTGCTGAGTGTGTGCTTTTCTATTCCCTATTCTTACTTTGCAGAAATTGTCAGTTTACTCACTCCTTGCACACGTCTTCTTCGGTTCGCGGTTGCAACTTACACAGCTATTAGAAATGTATAAGGGGTCTGGTGGCTTGTGAACCCATTTGATGGTCCATATAATCTTACACTATGTTCAATTTTTTCCCGAACTTCCTCCACAATCCGAACATTATTCTTCTAAATCCATCTCGTCTAGATCTTTAGATTAGCAACTTAAGCCAACTTATCGACTCTCCGTTGCGTACCTTCGTCTCCGTTCTCCGCTCGATACCGTTTGCTCTCGTTTCCCGCGGTCGCATTCTCTCCTATATTTCTATAGCTATTATCTATTTCCTTTTGCCTTCTTTGCTTTGTTTGCTACAATCTCATTTTACGTCTTTGCTCATATAGTGACTATAAATTTATGTTGCGTGCCAATTTATGCTGTTTAGTTCTATTTAGTTCACTGCTTGTCGTTCGTAGACATAAAAACATACAAAGATGAACTGTTTGGTGAATTAGTGCGAAAAATAATGCGCTAGTCTGCTGGTAGCACGAAAATCTATACTTATCCCTTTCCTTCTTCGCACATCAGTAGCTTTGTTCTGTTTTCTTTCACTCATGCATTGCATGACCGCTTTCTTCACACGCTGCTTTAGTACACTGCCATGCGCTGTCATCATTTTCCCACATTTGATTTCAATTGAGCAGTGCTTCCATCGTATAGGGATGTGGGGGTTGTTGCTGCGACTGATTATGCTGCCTATTGAACAGATTATTGTGCTGATGATAGTTGTTGTGAAGCTGATGCTGCTGCGCAATATTTTGTTGCGGTTGGCACTGTTGATTATGCTGAAGCAACAGTAGGTGGTGTTCTTGCTGTAATTGATGCTGGTGTAGTTGGGAACTGTTGTAATGCAGCATGTTTTGCTGCTGTGAGGGCACACCGTGGACGTCTTGCTGTGGCTGCTGATGATGATGCGATGAAAGAGGGATTTGAGAATGATATTGCTGCTGCGGGCGATGGTGACTCGCGGGCACCGCTGACGGTTGCTGCACGCGATGCTGTTGCTGTTGATGTTGGTGGGTTAGACGTTGCTGGTGGTGCTCGGAAAATTGCAGGTTTTTCGGCGGTTCGGGTCAGTCTAGGATTACAACCTGCAGTTCACTATTTTTGCTCTCGGCAGTGATTGCACTGCTGCTGCTGCTGCTGCTACTGTTGTTTGTGCCACTGTTGCTACTGGTTGTACTCATCACAACTGTACCAGAAGTCGCGGAGGAGGATGAAGTTGAGAGTCCTCCGCCGGCGCTAGGAATGGAAGGGGCGTTACCGCCAACACCGCTCCCAGTGCTACCTAATGCCCCGCTAAGGGTGAGCGATGATGCAGCAGCTAGTGGATGAACACCGGCCAGCGCTGCGGCAGCGGCTGCTGCTGCGGCGTTGAGATTAAGATTAAGGTTGGTGGCCGTAGGATGGGCTACTAACTGCGCCGCGTGTCCGAGCTGTGCGGTGAGTTGGGCTGGCAGGCTGGGTGCCGAGGGAGTTACGGGCAACAATGCGGCCACAATAGCTGAGTACTTCGGGTGTAAGTTTCTCCACGGTTTCCTCGCAGCACGACGTAGTTCAAGCATTGGGATCTCGCGCCGTAATTTGCTAAAAATGAAAAACGTTTGCAATCAAAAGTGTGCTCATCGAGGTACTCGGTGCGTCTCGTGGTTCGCCTGTGTTCCTGTGGTAGAAAGCAAACCGATGGCGAGACAACAGCGGGCATTTACCGGCACGCTTTGGTGGAATGGTAGAAGACGTCATCCGGGGCATCATTCCAACTAATAACTTGCTTCCTACCGGAACCGGTCCGTGCCATTTGGGCAATTTTTGGTTTACCATTCATCTGCAAGCGGAAAAGCACAAAACAGTGACAATCAAAACATTGGCCTTTGTATACAAATAACTGTGCACTTACATGATGTCGTGGAAGAGGTTGACCGGCCGACTGAGCGGCGGCTATCATTGCCGCGTACTGTTCGGGCGTCGGACGATGCGATGGCATTGGATCCTTGTTTGGTCTTTTCGCTGGTGGGGCAATCGTACCTGGTAAACGGAAACGCTAAACGGTTACACACAAACCTATTTTACTTTTGATTGTGATCACTTACCGTCGACTCCGTTCGAATCCTCGTAGGTTCGCCGCTTAAGAGATGTTCCTCCTGTTGCGGATAAGGTGGTTGAAGAGGAAACGCTACTGCTGTTGGAAGAGTTGCTATTTGTGGTCAGTGTTGTGGGATGAAGATTAATTGAAGCAACGCTGTTTCCACTGCCACCACTAGCAGACGGAGCCATTACTGTGCAGCCTGATGAGGAAGTATTGTTGCTGTTGCTACTACTATTGTTGGTGCTGCCAATAACAATCGGAGTAACCGCCAGACCGCCACAACCAACCAATGGTGCCAATTTACCGCTGAGTGCCCCTCCGACTGTGGACACCATATTAACCGCCGCAGTGCAACCAGCAAGCACTGCAGGAGACCCTGAAACCGGATTTAGTTTGCCGCATGTCGGTGCTCCGTCTTCGTTTTTATTTGGTATCCGATCGTACAACAGCGTTCCGTCCGGGGCTTTCGGTGGCTTCGGAAATGCGACCACCTCCGGCTTTGGCATTTTGTCCTTCGGTGTCAACAGCAACCAGTCACCTACAGTGGCACCAGGGTTACCGAGACGGTTGGCGATGTGTGTCACGCTACCACGCTCCTTTTTGCGGAAGGTTAGCAATCGCTTGATCTCTGCTGAGCTTCTCGTCGTTTCAGTTTGAGCAACTTAAAGGAAAAGAATAATAATGGCAAGTTAGATTAGGGCATCCTTTGGTAATCGTGTTGCGATCTTAAGTGTAGGGACAAAGCATTTCCGCTGCGGACAAAGATGCTATTTGTGACCGTCACAGTAAACCGTCTTGAAATGATCGTAAACGATAATAGCCAAAGCAACGGTAGTTAAAAACACATTGTTACATTTTGATTTTCGAAAATACATACACTCTTGTTTCACGCTGGCAATGTTGATTGCGTAGGACGGCTGCCGGGCCGCTTTTTTCGAGCGGATTATGTGCCGACAGAGGCGTCGCGAGAGTCGTGTAGTGAGAGTCGTGTGCAGATAAAATGCTGTTCGCGTTTTCATGATTGGCCGTGGAGATCCGGACCGTATCTGGATGCCGTGCGCTTGTGCGTAGTGCCGCGCAAGGTGAGCTTTAAGTTTGAACTCCTTGCCGCAGTTCACAATTGAGCACTTAAACGACGGGCTAAGGAAGGATGAAAAGCAGGAAAAATAGTGTCAGCATTTACAAATCAGAAATCTGTTTTTTTTTCGTATCAACTGTTATTCTTTACCTATGCGGTCGATGGTTACTCAATCCTCCGGCCGCGGCAGTGACACCAGCACCGGCAACTAATGCTACCGATGCTCCACCTCCCATTGCTAAGCCCGTTCCGAGCGTTCCCGAGTTGGCAACAATCGTCAGATCATCGTCGATATCACTGCCTGCGTTACGCTTCTTCAGGGATACCGGAGAAGCGGTGTTGCTGTTGTTGACTGTGGACACCGTGTCGACCTCTCCGTTATCAGCTAATCGGGATGCAACTTTAAGGCCACCGTAACGCTTCCAGTAATTCCAGCAGCTCTGGCAAAGCCGGTTGGTCAGGTGCACCGGTCCCCAAGAGTACCACTGCAAGCAAGATAAAAACGAGGATCACTTTACTTGAAGAATACGCCTGGTTTTCATTCTCTCCTGCCCAAGTACCTGTGAAGATGACGCTGTGGCGCAAGATTCGCATGCCCTGTTGCTGTTGAACATCATGTCGACATTGCTGCCATTCGAGTTACCGTTCAGGATGCTTTTGTTGTTATTAGTGATCAAGGCCGGGCTCGGTTTGGTGTAGTTCGGAATATAAACTTGCTTAAGCTTGGATTCCGCTTCAACGGCCTTCACACGCTTTTGCTGCACATACCGATCGGTCGTTTTCCACATGTAGTAGTATTCCACTATGCTCTTGAGCGTTTTCCATGGAAGCTGTAAATGGGGGGGTATGGTAAAACACAATTGCAGAACATTTTCCCCGTTCTTTGGTTCCCTATAAAGCGTTTGGATAAAATCTCTTGATAGGTACTGTGCCATTTACTCACAAAGTCGTTTCTGATATCGTTGAAGTCTTTGCCATATTTCTCAAGCGCATCTTCGAACAGATTGGCCTCTGAAGCGCTCCACTCTTCCATCTCGTCGCGGCACAGCACCGGCCCGCTAGACGGTACCAGTGAACACATTGCAGTCTCTATCGAATAGTTGTGTTTATGAAGGGTGTCCATTGCATGAAACTGGCAACGATAGAAGTACACTTTATAGCTGTCTGCTCTGTATTGGGGTAGAGACGTGTGTATGTTTGTTGTTGATACGTACTAAAGTAATATCACGGCTTGCAGCGGCAGCGGACATGTGCAGGGACGGTTGCTTAATAGAGCTGGTGCAGTCGAGTGCCCGAGCAAAGGTACCGACTGATCGCGATACCACCAGGAACTGATCGATCTTCTTGTCCGTGAGCGTATGGTGCGGAGTCCAGACGAGTGTTTCTAGTTCGTCCAAATTGCGCTCGTCTTTCTCGCCCGTTTTCAACATCTGCTGCAGATCTGTCTGGTATCGGGCACCTACGCGAATTTCTCCTTTATCCGCCAGTAGCGTCTTCTGCGTCGGATCAAACACTAAGCAGTAGAAGAAAGTGTCCTGCAACAAAGATGTGGTAAAAATGTAAACGGAATTGAATAATTTTTCAACGATTCCGTGTGCCATTGTTGTTCGCAACACAGTTTCCGGAGTGTGTATTAATTCCTCGCTCTGCAATACACACGCTACAAACGTCGGTTTGGAAGTCGATCCTTTACTACTACTCACGTCTTTGTTCAAGTAACTTAGCAGCGATTCCTCCTCGTTCAGCAATGTCACCGAGCATTTGGCCCGGATCTGGGTAGCAGGAAGAGTTTCCACTTGCCGCGATAAAAACAACTCCCGTTGTTTCATCTGGTGACGCTGCTTCGGATTGAGATGCTCTCCGCGTTCACTGCCTCCCGTCGTACTATTCGGACTGTTTCGTTCTTCTTCTAGGGCAGCTGTGAGAGAAGAGAAAAGAGCGGACAAAACTTATTGCGACCGTCGGGAAAGATGTCATATAGCATTTGTAACATATTTAAGCGATGATGTTTAATTTATCAGCATAAGGTGACTAAAATCCAGGATGGCGCATCAATTGGAATGTGTAAGTTGGTTGAACATTTTGTAATATTGGTTTGAACATTGAACATTTTTTTGCAAATGTATTGCCAAACTACGGAGCTTTTAACAAAGCAAAATAACAGACACCCAAATATTTACTCGTACATTAACATCAGACAGGTAATCAATGCTGATGAATGTGTTCTTTTCCCATGTTTTTGTTTAACTGAACAATGAGTATAAAAATATTACGGATATGATTAAATGTTTTAAAAAGAAAAAAAACGAAAACTTTAACATATTAGCAAAGAATCTACCACTAGTTCGACCCGCACAGTTCACGCGTTTCGCAACATCAAGCTGGGCGTGCTGGTTATCGCTAGTTTCGCAAGCCACGGTCCCCGGATTTGGAAATCACCGTAAACAACCGGAAGGCGTTCGTATTAATTAAGCATGCATGCAATCAATTTCATGCATGTACGCATCATCATCGCATTCGAGCCCGTTTGATATGAGAGCGAGAGCACACCGGACACACCAACCCCTTTCGTTTGCTTGCTTTTACCCACCATGCCATCCAAAGAGCTTCGGAAGTTGCGGTCATTTTTGTTCATGCGTGAAGTCCTACATCAACACCTTTCAAAGACAGTCGCTACGCGGCCTCGCGACACGAGCAGCAAGTTCTCTTTTAGACAAACAAAGGAACATATTTGTACTCTGTTTTCTGCAAAACAATATCATTTGTGTCTTCATTTTTAGTATCGTACATATTTCACACTTCATTTAGTACACATTTCGAGTGGCAGCCGCTACTGGTGTGTTTAGACTTATCAATTCCCGCCTAATATTGAAATGGCTGCTCTTGCGCTACCGCGTATTCGTTTTCTGCTGCTAGCGAGCCGTCATTGATAATACCTCGTCCGACCACGGAGTCAGGCTTAGATAGGTGACCGAGCCCCGCCAGCACTTGCGGGAGATCGACACATTCAAATACACAGCTTGGGCGGAATATCGATTTATGCTACTTTCCCGGGGCTCGGAGCCTCTTCTTGCGTTGGATGTTGCAGAGAGCGAACTTTTACTCCCCCCGTCCTGGCGACGTGTTCTATCCGTTTACTGAAACCTCGGGGGTGCCGTGGAGTTGTCCAAAATGAAGTCCACGCGACAAAGACACATGCAAGCCTTGCATATGTGCTGCTGCGTATTTGCGGCCATGTATGTATTTCGTTGCAGCACTCGTCACTTGTGGCAGGGTATGTTAAATATCGAAAGCTCCCTCGCTCCGTATTTCTACTTTCAACCCGTCGCAAGCTAACCAGATTAGAAGTCCGCGAGTAGAAGCTACTGGTTGGCGTTTTCATGAAAATGACGACGTGTGCGATGTCTCAATATATGCCATACAAATCAGGGACATGGACTGTATAGCGGCAATATTATATTTTTATCAATTTAAGTTTGCAATATTCCACATTTTACGGCCAATATAATGTGGCCATTCTATGACGATAGTTCCAGGTCTAATTTGCTGTTGCGTGTATATGGGAACGAGTCGGCTTGATTATTGTTTAAAGTGAAGCTAAAGCTGCAAAGTATTGTACCGTCAAAGAGTGATGTAAATGCCTTCGTGGTGGTTGCTGCATTTGGTACAGTCAGCTTCTAAAATTGCTGGAAAAGAAACTCTAGCGTGAACTTTGGGGGAGATAATGGTTTCAAGGCGATAAGAAAAGACCACTTTCCATTTCCAAGGAAATAGCTGCCGTTCTAAATTCAAAGGCGCCGCTACCGAGAACGAGATATTTGGCGAAGTTATTAAAGCTATCCCGTGTGCCGGTGTCGTTCGGAAAGTTTCGACTCCCCGCACATATCGCCGTCCCGTCAGTCAGTCGACCCTTTGTTTTCCATCTATCTCCCATTTCTTTGCCAAGGACATGCTCCGGTTGAGACGCTAGCGGCGTTGCTACAGGGAATGGCAAAACGACAAGGTAGACCACCTAAGGGTTCTCTGGGGGGTGGTGTATGCGCATTTTTGCACTGGCGAGGATCGAACTGGCACGGACACACTCACCCACACACACGTACACACCTTCTCGCTCTCTCCTTGGTAGAAAGATTTCCTCGAGCTTTCGACCCGCACTCGCGGTGCTGTGCTCCGTGTCGTGTTCATGTGCGTTTTGTGTACGCACACCATTACGCATCCATTGCCGGTTCCACCCTCTGCTCTCCTGTGGGTCATCATGTCCTGCGATGGTTTCGGATTCCTGTGCGGCAACACAGTTCGCCCGCACCTGCGACATCCTTCCTGTACCATTTCACCAGTGCCAGTGCCGCTTCTCGTCTACGCCACAGCAGGGTTTCCTTACTCCGAAGCTCAAACCCTCCCTACCGCCTCACGCCACCCACCTGGACGGTCGCGGTCCGCGCTTTTTGATTTAGCGAGCTACCAGCACCAGCGCGCGAGCCTCGTGCGGAACACACACCCACACGAATGCGTTCGCCGGTTCCGCAATTTCGCTTCCAGCGGAACATCGGCTGGTGTCCCGGGTCATGTGTGGCGCGCAAAAATTCGCGCTTTGCGTTACTCGGTTTCTCGGTGCCCCCACCTTTGGCAGAGATGTCCATGACCAGAAGGGAGACGCGGTAGGCTGGACCGGAGGTTTTCTATCGAAATTTATATGTATATATGTATATGTGCGCGACAGCATCGCGAGCACTTCCGACTCCGAAGTCTCGAAGGTTGGTGTGGCGAGGCGGTCGCTCCGCTGGCCTAGCCAGGCCAGTTCAAACTGATGAGCAATATATTTCTGGCTTACTTGTTTTGTTTTTCCCCGGTATTATTTGCAAACCGCCGTCCACGTTCGGTACGATCGCTCGGTCCCGATGGAAAGAGGACCGGGGTGGCCGGGTGGTCCGCTTTTCAGTTTCAACGAAATTCGATTTTGGACACCACACGGACCTGTCGCGCAGGGGCACCCCCCGTGGAAAAGTTTGACAGACTTCCGTGGCAACCCGCGCTAACGTGGCGTGTTCCCGAGTTGTATATTATCCCTTCCGGAGAGGACTGCCGGCTCGCTGGAGGTGTGAATTGGAATTCTCGGTTGAAGTTAAGTTTGTGGCTAAATCTAACACCGAACGGAGTGTTTCTAACACACAGAGTATTGTTTTTACTAAAGAAAACCGACAGCAAACAATATTTAACAATAGTAAATGTTAGATTAAAATTTAGCATGATTTTCGGGTATTAATTCCTTTGGCGCTGGTAGCGAAAAAATGAGCAGGAAAAAAACAGCAAACCCCCACCGGATGTCGATGTCAGAATGCATGCGCACAGGCAAGGGTGTACCACCCTCAAAACCCCTTAAAAACAAAAACATAACGTACACACACAGGACAGATTGAGGTTCCCATCTTGCTTTTGCTGGGTCGCAGGCAAGCGGCGCTGGGATGTAGATGTACAAACTACATCCCCAAAAATTTGCCTACAATTTCACGTAACTTTCGTTCATTGCGTTGCGATGAGGTGCGTGTATAGCAAAGGACCCAGCTTGTCGCTGGTGGCGAGATAGGATTGAAGATGTTCCGCACCGCAAAAAGATAAAAAAACGGAGTGGCTACGGTCAAGCTTCTGCGGCGGGTGATAAAGAAAGGGGGTGCTCAATATTTAATGAAATTTCTCCCATTCTTTTAATTGCAACCGCATAACCTTTCGATGACGGAAAGGCGTTCTTGTGTTAGGCGTTGGCGCAGAGGACTCAACTCCCGGTGGAAGCGATCTCTGTGGTACACAAATAAAGAGGGCGAAACCCTACAGGGACACCCCGTCTGATGATGCGGCGGCATGGCGAAAGCGGTTTTTGTGTCCGGAAAATATAGGGGACTGCGCGGAAGCGTAATATCAAAATACCGTTACACCACACACAGGCCGAGTTTTTGGTTTGTTCCACACTCCCAGCAACAGCGAGTTCGGAGAAATTTCATTTTCGCGAGCTGAGCTCCCATGGCCGAGGATACGTCTTTCCTACTGAAGATTTATATACCCTATCGACTAACATAGCAACGGAGAGCAAAAAAATGTCCCACCAATACCACGGCACCGTCGCTTGGCTGTGTTTGATTTGCATGTGCTGCACACACTTGCGGTGCGGCGGTGTCTAATTCGGACACCTAAATTTAAGCTAACAAACAACAAACTATTCATTTATCATTAACAGTAAAGTAAGCTTCTTATCTGTATGTGCTCGTGGTGTGTGTCTGTGTTTTGCAACAAAAATAGATAAAATTTAAAAAAATGATAGCTAAAGGAACGTATCAGTTTTTCGTTCCGTTTGAAGGTATTTTGTTGTTCCGAATAATCCATCACCTTCAGGCTCGCGTTCTGGCGTGAAGTGAATGATTCAAATTAGGTATTAACTAACTAGATACCAACATATTGACTGAGGTTTTGCTAGACAGTATTATCTCGCTTATAGCGTTTCCAGCCCTTTCTTCTATTAGTTGATGTTCTGAAAGACCGCATTACAGGAGGTATCTGTTTTGATTTATCTGATTAGCCTTTGGAATTTACACAGAAATTCTTATAGCTGTGCTGTATATGGTAAAGGCTATATGGTTAGCAATAAATTGGCGACCAGGTCAAATAGTAAACAGATATGGTGCAAATGGTTTTTCAATTGACATTTTTTTAACGTTCCATTACGCAAATTTCAACGAAAACATATTACAACTGAACTGTGGAACTGTGTATAGTTTGAAATTTTAGTGGCGAAAAAACTTCTTAAAACTAATCATCGGCTGATATGGCACTAAAGATGCAAAGAACTGATCACATATTTGGAATAAAAATAAACATGAACGATTCTCGCAATCTTCCCATCGGCGTCAATGCAATTCCGCCATTTTGCCAAACGATTGGGTCGTCGTCCGCCATTCTCATTACATGAGCTGACTACCGGTGCCTAGCGAGGCGAATACGCTGCACCTACAGTAAGGCACATTGCGTTCAGCTCGCTGTTATAGTGGCTCCTCCATTGTCCCTGCACACATACGAGGCCACATCTATCAGCATAGGCCAGGATTCGGCTGATCCTACATTTCAAGATGATACGCCTGAAGTCTGCATTTCAGAGTTCTGAAATGAGCGATGTTGATATTGGAATACTGCAGATCCCACTTAAAAAGTAACAGAGAAGCAAAACAGATTGAATGAGAAGGCAATAATTTTGCAACATTTGACCGCTACTACATTGGTAGCTGAGGCCACATCAGAAGGAAACATTCAACTAATCAGTCCGCGACTTTCTCGATTACGTTATTCCGATGATATATGCGATAAAATGTCGAGCATGTCTGGATCGCGCAAATATGCCGGCAGTCGGTATTTTGAAACAAAACAAAAAAACGCAATAACTTTTGTGAACGCGCAGGACTACAAGTACAAAGACTATTAGTACAAAACGAGAGGGTCAAAGGCCCAACAGTGTAAGCTATTGGTGCGTTGCGTACAACCTCAAATCCAACCCTTGCAAAGGTCATTCACGTCCGCACACCAAAAGTAAATCGATTGGTCTTAGGGGGTACACGGCAAGAAGTGCGTTTTTGGGCACATTTTCATTTTTTCGCCTCAGCACTCGTCTTGATCTTCCGATTTAGTTTTCTTTCCAATCCAATTTTCGCTACGCAACCAAGGTCTGCCCGTACCGCGAGTTGTGTGTTGGTGTCCAAGAAGCACAGTGTACAGAGGAAAGTGCACAGTGCGAGAGAAAATGGCAAACGGCGAAAGAAAGTGAGAAAAAGCGTATAAAATGAGAGCGACGTGAAGAGCAACTTAGAGAGTAGGTGGCACAGTGCTCACTTAGCATAGGACTTTGCGTATGAACCGGGCGGGAACAGGCGAATGTAATTTATTCGAAACTCAGTATTTTCCCCCGCAACCGTAGCACACGGAACAGAACGTGCGGGAGATTGTTTAAGCTTAAAGCCTATGGGTTTCTTGGGCTCGGAATTGCCACGGCGAAGCCGAACACACACGCAGAGGTCACGCGGATCAGAAGCGTGGAGTTCACAACATGCAGGAAGGATAACGGAAACTGCCGGTCAGCCTATCCTTGTAAGGGATTAGGTACGGAGCGGGGCTGATTGCAATGCGTATCAAAGAACTGGCCAAAACACACGAGAGAAAGAGCGAGAAATAGAAAAAACTAAAACGAAAGAGACCGAGTCAAACAGAGATACAGAGAAAGAGAGAGAAAGAGAGAGAAAGAGAGAGAAAGAGAGAGAGAAAGAGAGAGACTCCTTTTTCATCGCGGGGCAATGAAATTGGGAAAATTTGTGCTAGACGGTGGTGACACAAGAGGCGAAGGCACCGCCGGGGCGTCCTGCAGTTGCTATGAACGGCACAAGGAATGAACCGAAGGTCGCAGGTCGGTTGTGTTTGTGGGGGTTGCGCGTGGGTGGTGCCTTGGAGAGTGTTGAAATCATACCACAGTGTCCCACCAGCAGCAATATGCAAAACACGGTCGGGACATGAAGGGATCCGCGCGATGTCGGCATGATGAGCTGAGCTCAACGAACTACTGTCGACCGCGGGCGAGTTCCGTTTGGTTAACGGTATTTTACTGAAATTGTATGTAGTGTGTGTGTGTGTGTGTGTGTGTGTGTGTGTGTGTGTGTGTGAGTCACACACACACAACTCGGCTCAGCTCCACGTATTTTGGAGTGCGTACAGCAAAGGATTCCGCCAGAGCACCGGTTCCATAGCGGGCTGGAAAGGACATCAGTTTCCTTCCGCTCGCACCGAGAAAGAGGAAGCGCGAAACAGCGACAGAGAACTGTGTGACGGTGACCGTTTGGAAACGGGGAAAACCGCCGCCGCCGCCGATATATTTCACCGCGTCTTCCGGGACGCGCTCTCTGAACACCTGCGAACGGAACTATGAGCATTGATGGAGAATATTGCAAAAGACAACTCGAAATGAAAATGTACACCGATGGCTCCCGAAACGAGTTTGATGCCCACCGAAGGGTCGATGTTGGAAGGATACCGCTACCGCTGGGTGGTAGTAGTAGATGCAACCGGACGCATTGCCTATGTGTAAGTGTATGCTAAGCACTTGCGGCACTCAGCTGCGCTATCCGGTGAATTGATAAGTACGCGGTTCAATTTTACATGGTTTTCTAGGCTTTCGTTTAAACGAGATGCTTGAAAATGAAACTAATTTTCAGTATCAGTTAGCTTTGGGACCATTTACTTTGAGTAACAAAATCGTTTTCGCTACTCTTTGTTCTGTTGTTTATTATTCTTTAAACCGGCAAGGCTTAACCGAACGACTGAATCACTTACAAACCCGAACGATAATGACGCTTTTGGTGAGTTTTATTCTTACATGCAAGGAATGCGTATGTTATTGTAGCCATTTGCATGTGCGTGTCTTTTTCGTAAGGTAATTTTGGACACATTTTTCAAACAAAAAAGTTTAAAAAGGTTGAATATTTAATTTACATGGTTGTTGTTACCATTGCTTCTGACTTCCACGATCACCTAAAGTATGCGAAAAATATTACACAAAAAGGTCCTCTTTATGCAGCTACAATATTGCCACTCTTACTTGCAACCAACGATACACTTCAAACCATCTATCCAAAACATGACGAGAAACGTGACTAACTTTTACACGGCCTAACATCTTCTAAATAATAAAAGCGAACCTGTGTCCGTCCTTCTCCACGCAAAGTGCGGCCGTCAGTGCACATCAAATATTTATTAAAGTCGACAGCAGCCGCATTTATTTGAAACAGTTTTACTAGAAACCAGCAATAGTAGCGCACCAAGCTCGAACTCGGCAGAAACCTGAGGTACAAAATGTTACTAGCACACTCATGCACAATGCGAATGCATTATGAAACCCAAAAACGAAAGGAAATCTTAATCCATATGCTTAGTTTGACTTTAAAATGTACAACTTTAGGTGAAAAAAGTTTTGCCAGTAGACTACTCTTAGAACATCATACGTCATACATAGAAAAACGAGTTTGGCAACCTTTTCAAACGAAGTAAAACAAGTGATGCTCCAATGCCAATGCCAATGCGAAAATATTTACGGTATCTCGCGTTATGACGAAATGGTTTTCATATATTTTTTCTGAGATTCAAAACCTATCTATCAAATAAATTATTTAACAAATGAAATGAAAAATCACGAGCTTACCTAATGCAGGATCCAGCACTGCCTGCGCTGCTTGTTCTTCGCTAACAGGCGTCTTTAGCCACATCTTCTTTAGTTTCATCGCCACCGGTGAGTCCTCTGATGTTGCCACTGTTTAATAGAGAATAGAGAAGAATTAAAATTTCACGATACCTTAGAAATATTTTACCAAATGTAACTGATCCCTTTTCTTATGTCTAACCTCAACCAATCATTTCCAACATTTGAATAATGTAAATAAGATGTGTACGTTTATAAAATGTCGAATATTAGATCATGGTTTTAAAAAATCACATTATGACGTTTCAATTTTTCAGTTTTTTACATATACATTCTTCATCTTTTTCGATATTAGAGCAACTACAGTAGATTTAGTTATTTATGAGTAATAATAATGTGATGTTGGTAACAAACGCGCGATGACGAATTTACAACACCTTATTTTGTTTCTCAGCTTATTTATTTATTATTAATGAAACTGAAAGAGTTATTTTGTACTGAAATTTATGTGCTATTGGGGTTTAAATTAGAAACTGATGAATCGGTGCAGCGCAGGCGGATCTACGGACAAGCCATGTTTCTCATCTCATAACATGGCAAAACCTTGTAAACTAACCAATAAAGAACGTCATGATAGTCGTAATTATGAGTTTTAATCATGATATTTCAAAACCATGCTACAAAGGCAAGGCAGTAGTGGACTAAATAACCAAAATATATGAAAGTGAAGGTCTAGTTAATCATATTGCAGCTGTTGTGAGAAAAAAGTTAAAACCAAATCAAATTGATACACATACATTGTGACAATAAAGTATCCGGAAATTTGTGATTTAAAATAAATGCTTTATTCGATTTTCGATTATTTTGTGGCGTTGGTTTGCTTCACATGTCAGTGACTTATGGTGAAAAGTTTGGCCATTTTAAATTATCACTTAATCTTTGACAGCTGTTTTAGTGTACTCGTGTCTTGGCCAATGGGCGATTTTTTACTCTTCCAAAAACTGGATGACAAGGAACCTATATCAAATTTTGTGTAGAAAACGAAATTAAGAGTCCAGGCGCATTCAAAATGTTGACTGTGGCTAATGTTGAAGCTATTAAGACCAAAAACAGTGCTTATCGGTGGTTCAAAAATTTCTCAGAGGGCCGAGAAGATGTAAACGTCGAAAAGCAAAGTTTGGTCGAATGTGAACAGTTTCGCTTACAGTTTTCTTCAATTACAAGGTCGTGGTGCCACATGAGTTGTTGCCGATAGATAGAACGGTCAATAACGAATATTACCTGCAAGTTATGCGCAATTTGCGCGAAGCAATCCGCCACAAATGCAAAATCCACAAACCAAACCCAAAAGTAGTGAATTTTTTTGAGCAGACCACGTACATACGAAGTTTCAGATCGTTGCTTGTGTGCGAATTTTTATCCAACACCTACAAACTAATGATGCCAAAGCCACCGTATTGCCCAAATCTGGCCCCCTGTAGCCTTTTCTTGTTTCTAAAATTCAAATTACCGCTTTGTGGTCAATTAATTTAGGAGAAAACAGAAATCGACGATAAGACAAAACACGTTCAAGCAAAACAGCTGTAAAAAATTAACTGAGCTTTAAAAAGAGCCGATGTTTTCAACATAAGTGAGTGACATATGTAGCAACATTCTTCTTCTTCTCATCATCATCATCACATCAAGGGCTGCAGAATATGCTTCCACAGCTGTTATAATGTTATCATTTGATGAAAAACGGTTTCCACGGATGATTTTTTTTGGTCTGGAAACAGATGGAAGTCGTGAAAACGGTAGATGCTCCAACAATTCAAACTATAATTCATGGATTTTTGCCATTGTCAAAATGCTCTTGTGGCACAGTGCACTCGAATGTGAGTTTCTTCCGTTGCACCTTCCATCATCAATCACTGCAAGATATTTGATTTTTCCGTTGTAAAGAAAATACAACGATACGCCAATATATATACGTTCCTATGATTAGTGCACCAACACAACAAAAAAAAAGGTTAGTAACAGCGCCCTTTGATATTGAACCGCAAAACTGATTGAACACCCCAGCATTTCATTATCGACAAACCTCGAAACATCCCAAATTCGAAGCATAGGTACTCGGGGCTGTTGTTTGGTTTGTGAGCTATACACACTGTAGAACGACGTAGCTGTCGACGGAGCGCATTCGCTTCGCCAAGCTCCGATGGTTGTTGAATTATCTTTTGATCGTTTTGATCTAAGTTGAATTATCTTTTTCCTGCTGATTTCTTCACTACATAAAATAGGAAGATTTGCATACTTTAGGCACCCCATCTTCCATGGAAATGTTTTGCGCCATCTTCCATGGAAGGCGTCTTCTTCCATCATGTTTTGCTCAATGATCGTGAGCCCTTTTTCACGCTTCGATTTCAATTCCGGTGTGATTTACTGTTTGATTGCACGTACAATTAGTAAGTTTTCATTACATACATGGAAGTTGAAGTAAACTTACTGTGGCCAACCGTTCCTTATGGCTACTGACGAAGAAGATACACTTTTGCCCGTTTGAATTCCATTGTCTGTATATGCGTCAAATCGATACATCTGCCGTAACATATTTCATGAGGCAAAAAAAATACGAACGCGATGTGAATTAATAGAAACATGCAGACACACATACGATTTGCGCAGTGTTGCACGCACAATTGTATGCATCCACCTGCCGCTGCTTCTTCCTCCCATTGACTCCTAAAAACATCACCCACACCCACAGAACCTTACACGCGCTTCACAGTTTGGTGTGCTTGGGTTAAAATATCCTAGGCGCTTCGATTAAACCTTGAACGAGGCCACGAAGCTTTCCAACGTTTTCGAGAACATTCTGATGGCAACGGAACGGACGACGCACCGTGCCCCGGGAGCTTGTGCCGCTGGATCGAACGCCACAAAGGATGCACCACCGCAGCATCGTTTCGGCCCGGAAACATTTCCGCGAAATCAATTCAAAATCCGAGTGCTTCGAGGTGCATACACATCCCCGGCAACGAAAGCGACATCCCCAGCAGGGACGAAGGACGGAGGTATCCACGATGCGTTCTCTGGTTTCAATATACACTACTGTCCACCAGGGAGAAGAATGGATGCGTGTACTGTGGAAGCCCGTTTATATATCCACCACAACCTCACTTCTTTGTCGTTGTTGTTTCAAGCTATATACATGCAGGCGGAACTTGGTCGAAAAGTGCACACATGTGATGCATCTCACGCCGAACGGTGAATAGAATTCGATCGTTCAACCACACACCATCGCCGGGATCGCCCTCACCACTAACAGTTTCGTCTAGTTTTGGCCTAGCGTGCGTGTTTGAGGATGAGAGCACCATCATCTTTCCGTCACCCATTCCGAGTCCTTTGGCGTCCTGCAAACTGGCGGAAGATTGTGCTTTTATATAAACATATTTTGAGTGCAAAATTTTCAAATTATATGCACGAAGAGCGTGTGCGGTGGGCGCGTTGCTGCGGCATCCATTGGACACATACGAGGATCGCGGCACACATACGCGTGGTGGTTAGTTTTAGGCGAAGGCTAGACAACCACTGCCCTTCTCATACACAGAGAGGAGATGGGATTGGATTTTCCCCACCCACGCACGGACCGGCGACGGATCGGATCCGTGTAGGAGAACAGCTAGACAGAGAACTAGGAATGATGTGGTGGTACGAGCTTTCACAACGGATAATGAAACCCCGTGGCAGTACGACTCAGCGCGAAGGACGCGATGCAGGCTGGTTCTCGCGAGTAGTGTCATGCATACGGAAAAGGGAGAATCGGCAGCGAGAAAGGATATTTTACCTCCAATCAGCGCTTTGCCATTCAGATGATGACATACGACTTACTTTGGTGGCGAATGATTGTTAAAGGTTATTCTGAAATCTTTAACTGCAGGATTTATTCTACAGCAGCATGCTCGCCTCTTCATGTGCCGTGCACAACAATTGTTATAGAAAACTGAGTGAACGCTGAGCATGAGCTTTACGGGACACTGTAAACATAATATTTGCAATTCGTTAAAGAAAGAAAACACGGTAGTTTTGTAGGGGAAAGGCAAAATAATCTTAACTAGTAACCGAGAATCGAGAAGTAGCGAACACACGCATTTTTCACCCTCATCCAGGTGATCACGGATCAATCTAATCAATCTGTCATTCAACAGAATTATTATTTCGTTGAGTGATTGGATGTCTGCAACTGCACTACTCCACCGTCAGTGCCTCGACTCGTGAGGACTCGTAAAACAGACACGTTCCAGTGTTTCTTTAGGATGTCAAGAATTCGTCAACAAACCCATATTTCTAGTAATAGTGCAAAACTACAACCGTTCGACTCCTGACAGTTTAGTTGCAATTACTTAAATTTAATAAAATTGATGCTTCTACACAATTATTATATTTGCAATTATCACGTGAAAGGACACATAAAGCATTTGCAAGACGCAAATAAAATACTTAACATTTTTACACGAGTTTCTGGTAGCAAATTCTTTTTTTATCCCTGTTACTCATGCGAGAGACGGACAACCAAACGGATTTTTGGACTTTTTAAAAAGTTCTATTCTACTGACATAAATATGGCCCCATCCTTTCTTCTAAGTTTAAACAAAATATTCTGCAGACGAAATGTTTGATAAATAAAATCAAGCGTGGCGCATTTTAATAAATGATATTACTCAAAAGTGATGCAAAGGTAAGTATGGATAAGTTGTAATAAATGCTTAATACATAGTTTGATATCTTGTAGAATACTTTTTGAAAACTTACTTTGGTGCTTATCAGCTAATTGCACAAGGGGTGTCGGAAGATCTCTTCGTCTGTAGAAACACATAACTTTTGCTTCAACGTTGCCATTCGGTGTTTTATTTAGTTCTTCAATGCGCCGAATCTGGTACGGAGTCATTGGTGACATCTCCACGTACACATAATCTATAAAAAAAAGAAATACGACATAAGAATTTATCTTCAAAGCAAAAGTAAATGTTTTTTCTTCAAATACTATTTATAGTTTTACAAAGCAACAGAAAGAAATCTTTGTTTTATCATATTTTATCAAATACCGTAATGTGTAACCCAGCTAATTATGAAATCAATCCGTAACCAAGCCACACAACCATACTTTGAGTGTATCGCACTTATTATCTATCTCACAAGCTTATCATTTACCCAATCATCTTAGCCATCGTAGTGAAAATCATGGAAGGTACACAAACATGCGGATCAGTGATACGATATTTGGTTCTCACCGGAAGAACGAATCATTCGTGTGAATTATGTTATACAGAAGGTGAACGAGGAACCAATTTCTCGCGCCTTCACCACAGCCCTTATTATTTTTCACTGTGCAGTTCGTTCAACTCGGAATCTACGGACAAAGCTTCAATAATCATTTATTAAATAGCACACTACCTACGAAACTCCAATGATCCTTTTTGTGTAAATCTCACAAAAATCATGATTAATTATGGGGTATGATTTAGCGCTAGAAATTCGCATATATCGCTACCAGAATCTAAATATTCCCTTATTATGTCAATGTAATATTTAAAACATGAGACCACTAATTTGTTAATCTGCTATTTAAGCTTAAGGATATAAAAAAGCCTCCAATTAACTTGATTTACTACAAATGGTAGCATCAATCTAATACAATGGAACGCCAGATTGAAAGACAATGAGTTGGAATGTTTTACTGACGAAACGAGCCAGGTTTGACCATATTTTTTGTAGAACAATTTATCTATTGCTCAAAATGTGCGTTAGCTTCAGGAGTAGAGTTTACCGCATTCGCATTCATTCATTCAGAAATTTCTTGTATGTGTTTTTGCTCTGTGATCAACTAGGAGCCAAATCTGGTGACATACACCAATGTGGGAGAGATGCGAAGTTCAATACATGCATTTTTGAACTTGTTTCAATTGACTTGTGATACGGTGTGTTGTCTTAATGAAACGTGTTTTTTTCTTCCGCTCCAATAATCCGCTCCACATTCCAAAATACCAAGACCATAACCTTTCCAGTCGATTGTTGCGCTTTCGGATACTTCGGACGATGTTCACCAGTTGCACTTCACTCAGAGGACGATCGTGTTGATTCCGTAGTAAAGTGATGTTTCATCCATTGTCACAGATCGACGCAAAAATTCCGGTATTTTACGTTTAAACATAGCCAATCACTCGTACGAATCTTCAACACGTTCTTGTTTTTGGTCAACAGTGAGCACACGCAGCATCCACTTTGAACAGAGCTTTCTCATAGTCAAATGTTCATGCAAATTGAAGCCAATACGTTATTTTGATATCTTTAGAATGTCAGCTAACTGACGCAAGTAGAATATTATGAAACTGAAAAAGCGATTAATGCAATATGACTAGCGCTATCCCGGGATCGGTTGTCGCTCAACCGGCCATGGTTTCGATTCCCGATACCGGCGCTGACAGAGGGGGGTTGGCGCGGGACCAACAACCCCGCCCGTAAAAACGAACTGTTACGGATAGCACCAGGCATAATTGACATTAACCATTGTCTCTGGTGCAGGCCAAGACCGCACAGCGGTTGTAGTGCCAAAGAAGAAGACTAGCGCTATTTATGGGTTAGGATCGGAACTTTTCAGCCCATGTGTTATGTTTTAAAACTTTCTGCCATTAAAAAACTTTCTACATAACTTAACTCAACAAACATCGTATTGCTTCACCATCAACATCATTTTCTTGAGTTGATCATTTTTTTAATTTACTTTTGCATTATCATGTTGTACTTGTCATTCACGTTCATTCGTCAGTAAATGAGAGGTGTCTGAATCGGAAAAGCAACCGAATATAATGTATATAAAAATCTCGAACCGTCTCGATAAATCAACATGAAAAACGGCGCGATAGATGAAAACCGCCGAAAACATGTTTGCGATTCTTCTCCGCCCTGCTCTTCAAAAACACTGAATTAGAAGACTCGCTTTACATGGTTTTACCACATCAAGAATAAGTTAAGAGATAAATTTGCAGTAATTTGCGTATAGAAGGAGAACTAAATTACATAATGACATTAGTCAATTTAGACCAATCACGAAGCTTTTTCCATTGACAACCTTGGATTTCGCTGCGGTTTGATTTTTTTCATTTTCATTTTTTCAAATGTCAGCGTTTGAAACTAAAATTGCAATAGCTTAATCAAAGAACTGCAATACAGTAAGAAACGTTCGATCGAAAAGGGATACTGCAAAACATATGTAACCCAACTTGTTTGTGTTTAACATTCAATAAAATGTT
Source organism: Anopheles bellator (assembly GCF_943735745.2). Classification (NCBI taxonomy): domain Eukaryota; kingdom Metazoa; phylum Arthropoda; class Insecta; order Diptera; family Culicidae; genus Anopheles; species Anopheles bellator. The sequence continues at coordinate 47,694,338 of NC_071286.1, forward strand.
TTCGACTGGCGATTGGAGGTCACGATAAATATTTGCATTTGATTTAAAGTTTAGTGTACCAATGACCCCCGCTGATAGAGTAGTCGGTAACGCTCTTCGCTGTCAGCGCAGCTGGCCTGGGTTCGAATCCCGAGATCGGTTGTCGCTCAACCGGCCATAGTTTCGATTCCTAATACCGGCGCTGACAGAGAGGGTTGGCGCGGGACCAACAACCCCGCCCGTAAAAACGAACTGTTACGGATAGCACCAGGGATAATTGACATTTACATTGTCTCTGGTGCAGGCCAAGACCGCACAGCGATTGTAGTGCCAAAGAAGTACCAATGACGAACGAATCCCAAGGAACTATAGAAAAGAAATACAAGAATTAGATTACGATCCTGAAACCGATTGAAACGAAAAAATAAGAACCGTACCAATCAAGGTGTCGTACTTATTTAGGGTGCGAAGTACTCAAAATTGCATCTATTCGTTCTATTTTTATACACAAACTTTCTCTTCTTGTCCACTCTACTCTGCTGGCACACATTGACCGTAATTGATGCCTGCTTTACGTATTGGCTGGCATGATCGGAAGGAGATGGCAAAAATTTAACCATTTATTACTAATTTGTACAAGATGTTAGTTAGTATGTTAAATGTTAGTGAGTGGTGCATTAAATAACGTCAACAAGGCGATAAAGTTGTCACAATAATACTTATCAACTGCACTAAATCCAATACTAAATCATTATCACGTATTTAAAACATACTAAGCATGAAGTAAATATTGTATCTATTCATTCGAAAGGCATGAATGGGCTTCATCTATGCTTTCAAATTAAATGAAGTGAAGTGAAGGGATCAACAAACGTGATGTAGTTTTAATATGATTATACACAGTGAAGCTAAAACAAATTGTAAAGCTCAAGTATAAGAGAAAGCATTCCATCAAACTAAACTGCTTTTCGCTAAAATAAATAACGATGAATGTATCAAAATTTGACAACGCATCAATAGTTTTCCGTAAATATGATACGACCCATCCAAGATTTGTGTGATCTGGTATGATCATAATGACAACTCCAAACATCATCATGATCACTCCAAACTTTTAATTTGTGTGTTGAGTTCCTTCATTGGCCTTTGAACATGGAACGCCTACATTGAATACTCTCATATTTAAGAATAAAAAATGGACGAAAAAATGGATTAAAATACAGAAATCCAAGTTACCGTAGAGAGCAACAGTGGCGTGTTTGAATCCTTTTTGAAACTGTTTCGATGTTTCACACCACAACCATGTTCATGCTAGCGAGTTTGATGTTGATGATAGTGACAACAAAATTTATTTCTAGACAGCCTTCTACGATTTTCTATAAAACTTACCTCCGACACGATACATATTAGTTGTCATAGTTGCTGCAGTTGTTTGTAGACCTGTTTTTCGCACTCTCTTCTTTCACCGTCGCAATCCGGGGGCAACCTTCCTACTACTTTCGCCAATGATTTATTGCTTTTTTACTTCAATTCGTTTTTTAAAGCCGTTCTTGGTTGATAGCGGCTGCTGCCACGCTGTCATCCCTTTCTGGCCCACAGATTACAGAACCATACCCTCGGTTTCTCGTTTTCTACTTCGTCGAACTCTTTGCTCCGTTACTGCTAAGCGGTGGTTGTTGAACGAAAAGTAGCCGGTGCTCCAGGCAGGACAATGATAATCATTCACCCCGGAAAAACAATCAAACAGTTTCTCCTAAAAACGGTTGTTCCTCGAGATCCAACATAAACAACGCATCGCATTAGCCAAGCAACTGCTCCCCATAAAGCGAATTTGCAAAATTTTGTGCAAAATTAACACTAGTTGTGGTAGAGCAACTAACGACTCATGGAACCATGCCGGCGAAGACGAAACTGCACAAAGTTTGAGGAGTGTCTTCTTCCTGTTTTAACAGCTTCACTGTTTAAAACGGTGTACGTTCATTCGCTATTTGACCCGCACTTACACACATACACACACACGCGCGCGCGTAAGATCGCATACTTTGCACTTATCAACGAATTTAACGAATTACGGCGGTTTTCATGTCGTACGGGAACGGGAGCAGCGATATAACATGCTGATTTCAATTATGCACCTTTTATTCACATGCAAAACGGGCAGGTTGTTTTCAAAGCGAAGAAGCTGAGAAAAGCTGAAATAAAAGAATTTAACATTGTTTCATATTCATGATTGGAACGCCTTCGTCATTGTTTAAGAAACTGTCTTCTTCCATTGGTTGTGCTTTGAACTAGAGAAAGCTCAATCACTTTTTTTAAATTTAGGCGGGTGGATACGCGAATGTTGTGCTGGTATTTGCTCCTACGTCTGTTTTTCAGTCAAAACATATTACAAGTATTATGCTCTTTTTTGCTCAATATTTCAAAAACCTTTAAACATAAACTCTAAAGGGCGGTTTACACGCTGCGATCTGGCAATGCAATATCGCTTGAAGTGACATCTCCGGAGACGTCATAAATGTCACTGCCGCGGGTGGAAATCTGAAGACTCGACATGCAATTTGTGAACAAATTTCAAAACAGGGTCAGTTTGTCGGTTGGACATGTTGGAATCAGCCATGGAAACAACACTGTGTTGGTTTGCCTTACCATTGTGCTTTTCGGTTAAAAAGCGAAAAAAGAACGTGCGAAGAGGTTACAGTGTCGAGGAAATTGCTTTTAAATGGCATCGTATGCCTCCGCCTTTTTATTCCGATCACTATATTTTTTATTTTTTAGTTGCCAAAGACATGGCAGACTTTCGTAAATTTTTATAAATTCAGTTACACACTTTCGCGAACGTTGACGAAGCGTCCAAAATATAAATAAGAGGCCAAAACAAAACATCAACAAGTCAACCGACAAACTGACCCTGTTTTGAAATTTGTTCACAAATTGCTTGTCGAGTCTTCAGATTTCCACCCGCGGCAGTGACATTTATGACGTCTCCGGAGATGTCACTTCGAGCGATATTGCATTGCCAGATCGCAGCGTGTAAACCGCCCTTAAGGCAGCAAATAGCGGTGCTTCCGTTTTACTTTGTCTTCATTTGCATGTTCTATGTTTTACCGAAAACTAACTCAGACAGAGTGTTAGGTTCGATTTTTATATCAATTGCTTTAGGAGAAATTTTATATCAAGTCTCCCTTGTCTCTAAAACCAGTTGTCAGCGAACAAACAATACGTAATAAACAGCACAAACACGACACTCGGTATCTTCCTCACGCAGACAACCATAAATGTGACATGGCAGCGAAGCACCTTGCTTGGCCAATTGTCGAATTTTATGCGTTCCCCTCTGTTCACGTCACACGTATTGCAAACCACGTTTTTCCGTCTACCAACATATTATTCTTTCTTCTTGCACCTCAACACTCTTACACTCTCTCAAAGGACTTTTCACATTTTGGTCAGTTATGTTCTATACGATCATCGAAAAATGCACTTTAAATAGCACTCCATTTTCTATTTTACTGCTCTACGAGATGACCAGGAGACGCCAACGCTACGGTATCGTGACAGTGGTGATGAGCAGGATAACGGTGTTTTTTTTCGTCAGTTTACTCTTTCAACCGATCGTTTGTTGAACATAGAGAATTTGGTAAAGGATATACAGAAATGGTTAATGGAAGGGCAAAGAAACACTCGTGTCAATTCATGAACTAGCATTGAACATATTCCGGCTCAGCGGTCCAAATTAATTAGGATTATTCCGCGCTGGTACTCTGTTCTAACCGCTATGCTCGTCACTTATTTATTTGTGTTACTACCACCACAACACTTTCGAATGAACTATCCCTTCACAGCCACCCTCGCATTGCCACTTCTCATTCACGCATTTTCTACTGTTACCTTATCATCGTTTCCTATTACTGCCCTTAAGCCACCGCTCGGATGAACAAATTTGTTCCTTTCCACATTTCCGGTAAGTACTTTCACAATACACATGTGTACATATGTGTGTATGGGTATTTGAGTGTTTACGACAATAAACTGCAAATAACTGGCTCTAGTGTATTCCGAGGAATCTTTCACCGCGATCAATTAATTCTACGTAAGGCCGCTTTGCTGCGTTCGGATTATAGCCACTTTCCCACTGAGCAAACGCATATTTGTAGCAAGTAATGGGCACCAATTATTATCAAACCGCTTCCTCCAATCACTAATTAAACGCGGCAGCGATCAGCACCGAACGTAACGCGAAGAACCTTTTTTGTAGTTTTCCTCCACTGGCCCTTTTGCAACCAGGCATTGCGACAGTCGAGCCGTTTACGTGAAACGGAAAAACTGCTTTTTAAGCAAATGCTTTGCCCTGTACTTTACAGTTGATTTCTTGGAACCGACACCGTTGGCTTAGCCCGAAGCTCCATCATCATTGAACTAATTGGAACGCCCTCGCCGTTTTCCCTGCACTCGGTTCCCATTCGATGTTGTTTCCGCACGCACCGCACGCCAAACCACAATCCGGCGATGCGGCCATTCGTTTTACCGAGCGCTGGCTTCGTACAGAACGGAACGCTGCGTTACACTTTTCATTACCGAATACTTTTTTTCATTTGTCACAAATACTGGCTCCTCGGTTTCAGACGTTGTGCTGGTTGGAAATTGGTATCATATCGTTGGACCCAAAGAATTATATCCGACAAGCCGCTCCGGAAGAGTGGAACAAAATATGCCAAGCGATCACAAAACTTTCACACATCGACAACACATACACAATCGTGGCATAATTTGATGGCCAGTAAAACACGGCGATTCACATTCCACGTGCAACACGATACCAGCCTAATCGGTCCACGGAAAATAATGCTTACTTTTACATGCTTTCTTTCGGCATGCACGCTCTTATGCTCGTACGCTCTTTCGCAGCTCCGCCATTTTGCTTCTGATTTCTGGCACCAACGAATTTTTGACAGTTGACGAACAAATTATCGCAGTGATTATTGCAGCTGTAGCGGCCTTACTCGACCCTGTGCAAGGGCGAGGGTTCGACTCAACCCTACCCAGATACTTCTAGTTCTTTGTTTTTTCTTCGTTTTGAAAATGCAAGATTTTGAATAAGAATGCAAGATTTATATTTTCTCTTATTTCACTTATTTTATTTTTGTTTCACTTTATCTTTATTGAATTGTTTCAATTGAATTGAATTATTACAACTGAAGATTATTTGAATGCGTAAACTGAACGAAGAAACTCTTGGGCCGTGTTGCCAGCAGGGAAAAATTTCGTGTGACATAATAATTTTCGAAGATTTTCGATACTTCTAAAACGTTAGGCAAATGCACAAAATTGATCAATGATAAGAGATTTTAACCGATCCTTAAGGGGAGCTGCAAAGTTCTAAATTAGTAACAGAAAATATGTTGAAACACAATGGATTGTTTGAAACCACTCAGTGATGTAGAATGTTTTCGGTCATTGTGTACGTTCCACAAGAAAAAACTTCATGTTTCATTTTACGTTTTATTTTATTTGCTCTCGTTTCATCCATAATCGCTTGTTAGAAACTTCAATGTATGCCAATAAAATATAAAGTACGAATAAATGAAATACTGTACAGCTACTTAAATAAAAACTCATTTGAAAACGTATTTAATTCCAGTACTTTCACTTTTACGTTTCCAGCAGCAAAAGTTTTATCGCATTTCACTTGCTAGTAATTATTTAGTCATCAACAATGACCAGAACTTGCTATAGCAAACGAAATGGAAACATTGATAATTGAAGTAACAATATTTTAGTCGTCTAAGTATAACTTAGGGAAAGAACCAAAAACGAGTATTTTACAAAGTCTACTGAAATCTTGCAGTTCCTCCTAATTGTCTTAATGCGCTTAGGCCATTAATTAACGTATTACTGATAATGCAGATCAATGGATAATAAACGGCACTGAATGTGTTATGCATGGCTACTAAAATATTGGGCAAACAATTAAACTGTAGATGAATGTGGTTAATGGTACGTAAAGTTGAAGGAATTTGGATGCTAGGCCTTTGAAAATTATTCATTCAAATTCATTTCATAAGTAGTAATATGAAGCATTAGAAAAACGTTACTCATAGCTTGTGGTAGGGATAGCCGATTATAGATAAATTCCCAGTTTCCCAGAAAATGCTTGCAATGTGTTATTACATCTTATGGTTTGATTTAGAAATGAGAGCCAGCAAGGCCTGTTCTTGTTTCACTGTTCTTTGTTTTATGTTATTGTTGCGTGTGTATGGTACACTTGCACAAAACGAACCAATTCCGAGGAAAGTGATAATACATAAATTTCAAAACCGTTTTAAAATCTGTAGTATCTGTAGTGGATCTATAGAAAAGGTTGAATTTTCCACCTACTCATTTAGTTCCCACTTTGCAGCAATAACGACCCAAAGTTTGTTTATTTCTTTTACACGACTTCCGTTTCTGCTTTTATTGTTTGTACAAAATATGAATGTTTTTTAATCAGTATGTGAAAAAATACATTACTATTTTTGCAAATTACTTCTTTAGAAATGCTGTCTGCCATCTCCTAGCTTTGATTTTCATTCATTATGTGCAATGTCAAAAAATATTTTTGTATATTTCAACTCGTTATAATTTCACGCGTAAGGTTTCTCTTTTCTGATTTGATTACGTTTTGTTGCGTACGTTACTGTCGTACGTACGGTATGTTACGTGTAATGTATAATGTATATATACTTCTCTTAAAATGTTGAATAGTTATATTCATTTTACGTACCACAATCTATTACAAATGTACACGCACAAAACAACATACGTTACATATATACATATGCATATATACATATATACATACATATATATGTATTACTGGTGCACTTTCATATACTTCATATAAAGGTATAACATAGCTTTATACAAAAAAGGAAATCTTTCAGTTTTCTGTTTTGTTTTTCTGTTTTTGCCTTTTGCACACGACAGTTCCTTTACCAGCTATTTATTATTCAGTTAAATATTTCAAGTGCCTTACTAGGATTGCATCAAAGCTTTGCTTTTGCATTTTCTAGGACGCACACCGCCTTGATGGCAGCCACTATCCTTAGAAGACAGTTCAGAACACATAAAATATATAACACGATAATAACCTACGTTAAAAACCGACTCACTGCTGGAATTACAAACTTTCGAAACCGTTTTTTATCTGCACGTGCATGTGATAATGAGAGCGATCGATGGCTACGCCATACACATTTTTTGCTGATTTGTTTCTTTGCGTTTATCATATTCTGCAACTTTGTGTCTTTTGTATGTTTTCATTTCGTTGTACCTTGCTTTGGGGTAATTTTAAATACATTTCCATTTAGCTCCTAGTGGCCTTAGTAACATAAATAAATAAGATAAATAACCAAATATTTCTGTACTGCATCGTTTTCGAATAAAAACATGCTTGTTTTTGATTCTGTTGTACCTATCTCTTAGTTGATCGAAAGAGTTTCGATTCACTTTACTAAGCTGCAATATTACTCAAGTCAATTTGTGCAATTACAATATTTATTCACACTTAGTTTGACCAGGCAGGTGAATAGACAAAAATACATGCCAAAATTATTGCTGTAAATGGTTACGCTACGAACAATGTCATTGAAGAAGAAGGGCATCCATTTATTTTGTCTCAACATGATTGTTATAGTTTCTTAAAAACCATTACGGCAGTCAAAACAATAATGTGGAATGTACGATTGTATTAAGTTTTCTTCAATTATATCTTGTTTCTTGATATTCTAGTCAACCCTTCTCGAATTACAAAATGTCTCACGTAAGAATATGAACATCAGTTTGTGATAGTATTTAATTGTAGTTATATAAAGTGACTGGGAGAAAATGAAATCTATAGTTTAATTTCTCTCGATTTTACCGTGAGTTATGTGCACCTAGCTTTGTACCGAATCGGTTTTGTTGATTACCGAATTGTTTGAATTAGCTGCTTGTTCGCGAAATCTTGTGCAAAGCTTAGTGAATTGATTTTAACGGAAAAAACAAACATTCCTATAAATGATCGCTAAGCGCAGAAAAGAAGGCTTAAAAATCACTGTAGAAATGGTGAACGCAAATGAATAGAGATCATTGTGTTGATGTTTGGCACTGTAATACAAAATCTACAGTGAAAAAGATTTGCATCATCAAAAAGAGGAAATAGATCACAAATTCTATGTAGATCACGTCACTTCCATATTCGAATAGCTAATTTTTCAAAAACTTTGTTTCTACGAAATATCATTCGAGTAAGTAATAATTTGGTTACCCAAATTCTATTGATTCCCCTTTGCATTCCATGGTTGGTTAACATAAAACAAATCAGCTTCGGTTTGAAAATGGGTAAGCAAATTGAAAGGGACAGTCGGTGCAGATAAGTTTTTGACAGATACAAAAACGTTTATAAATTTTCGTAATAAGTGAGTGAACAATAATCGTATTCTTCCATTAAATCTCACATTCGCAAATTCGCAAAATAAATGAAATTCAATTGAGGAATATTTATGTTTTCCTTTGATTGATTGTTGATTCCTTGAACGATGATGGTCCTGATGTCCTCCAAACAAGGGGAAATCAAGACCGTTATCGTTGGAGTTAAGACCATCCGAGTAACCAAAGTAACTGTTACAGAAAGCGAAACCTTCAAACGCCGAACATTTGTATTTGTTGATAAGCAACAATTTGAGGAAAACCCTAATGAAAAAATGGCTATTTCATGAAAAAACGAATTTAAAAAAAACGCCTTTCAGCATGCGAATATGAATGTGTCTCGGGAAGTACATCTAAGTTTTGTAGAAGATTCCTCTCTTTTTGTAGAAACAATTTTGTTATTTTTCCTAAACCCGAACTCACTAACGTTTGTTCGTACCCTTCAAAAGATAGCGTAGGTATTTTCGAACTCCATATGTTCTTTTTATATGCTATGCATGTTTATCCCAGATCAAATACCGGGATAATCATCCATAAACGGGATAATCAGTTTCAGTTAAAATTGTAACTGCGGTTTGATTTGTTCTCCTAGGTTATATTTGTGTTTCTGTTATTTTCAAAAGCCTTTAGTTTTTTGTATCAATTGTTCCACTGTTTGTTTTTGTGACGAAAATTAGTTTGTTTTACGTTTCGGTCCAAGGCACACAATGTTTGGTTATTTCGTGGTTTATGTCTTTTCGTTTACTTCCCCTTTTCTCGACATACCGTTTTTATGTATAATGATGTTCTGTCTTAGCCTAATGTATGCGCTTGTTTATATCTTGTTTACAAATTCAATTGTGTGATTTAGAAATTTGGCTTCTGGTTAGATGGTATCACTTTGCTGAACAAAGTGAGTACCTTTGTGTGTTATTCCTGGTCGGGTTTTTATGTATGTTTACAACTTCTTCGCCTGTTCAGTATTTTTCTCGACATTTTCCATCAAAGTGTTAATGGTTCGCGCGGGCATGCAAAGTGGGTGTATAAAAATAGCGAAAAATAGTTTTTCTATCTTTTCCACACTTTCATCTTTTGGCCTGAAAAACGGTTACAATTTTGTTGCTTCTTCACACCATTTTACTTTGTTCGATCAGCATGGGGATTTCATTTTTCATTTCATCATTACTATGATCCGTATGTTCGAGGGCTTTGCTTGTTCCATCATCACGGCAATTCCATGGAACTTACTGTGTAAATAGCACACGTTTGTTTCTTCCAACGTATCATAAAAGCTACGAGTAATTTCTTCAGTCTGGAACGAGAGTGTGTAGTTTTGTGTGACTTTCTCTCGTTTTTAATATTTCTTTTCGAATAAAATAGAAATAATTTTCGTTTGTTCATTAAACACTACGTGAGATTCACATTTTCTTACATTATATTGTACAATATAATCTGCGTTTCCTCAGTCTGATGTAGTGCTATATTTTTTTCTTTTTTCTTGTTCTTCCTCTCTCGTTTTTTGGTGCAATATGTTATATATTTCAGTGAAAAACAAGAGTCACGAACACGTACACAAGCATTGCTTTTGAAATACGCAAATAAAATTGACTTGGGGTCGGCTTCAACGAGCAAGCAAAGAAGCAAGCAAGCAAGTAAGCAAGTAAGCAATTGGTCCGCTTTTACTGCCTCCTTTGTTAATCAACAAACTCGAATTCAAAATGTCTTTTGGTGGGTTCTTCCACAACTGCAGATAAAAATCGGCGCACGCTAGCAAAACATGGAATGGATATGGACAAATACTAGTTTTTGCAGATTTCCATTTGGTTACCTTTTTCGTCGTAATAAATTTGAGTTAAATCATACCGTGCTTTTTACGGTAAGACTTTACTACGTTTGTAGTGTTCTCCGCTTGATATTGTATCAGTTGGTAAATGTTTCAATATGTATCCTGTATAATATATGTAAGATGGGAGTATAGAAATATATAACATAGATATTATTTTTGCGGTTCACACGATTTCTACATACCCCTCTTAAGACACACCACATTCTAGCTGTTACTCCATCACTGTTACTCATGATAAATCAATGCTACTGTCCACAATCTAAATGTTACTTAGCAAAAATAGTTTTATCTCTCTTTCATTCTCTTAATAATGCAGTTCTCCCTGCTGGGTCTCTTGACACATAATTTAACCATAATTTAGCTTTTTTCAACCATTTACACCTTACTCACTGCTTCCATTTGCGCCTGACTTATTTTCTACACTCCATTCGGATTGCCCTTTCCGATACTTAATGAATAGAAAAGATAGAAGAGTGAAAGTGTTACAATCTAGTTTCGGCATACCAACAAGGCTGTTTTTCATTTTCAATTCTTGTCCTCGAGGCTGTTTCATTTCGCATGGTGTTTATTCTGCTTATAGCAACAATAGACCATTTGTTCCGTGCGCTCAACGCAAGGAAGATTTGTATTCTGTTATGCATCCATTACGCCGTAAGATTTCATTTAACCTTCCGTGCTAGTTCTAGTGCTTGGAGAGATTGAGGGGTACATCTGTAAATAAAATTGAAAACATATTTTTATAATCTTCTTCATATGGCTAAAAACTTCACATTAATGTACAACTTATGATCTAGCTAATAAACATTTTCGACAGAAACATTCAATGGCACAAATTAAAAAGAAGAACCAATGACAATTACCAATTGTAAAACAGCTCAAGATAAAAAAAATAAAAGAAAGATCATACATAGATGCAAATATTTGAACATAACCATATAAAAAGCCAGAGTAAAACTGCCTACAGTGGCAAACGTTAACAACAAAATAAAACAAGAACCAGCGAATAGGACAATCACTTTAAAAAGTACAACGATAGTGTATGAAGTCTCTGTCTTACATGTTCGGCATCCTTCTTGCACGCACTCACCATTGCTGGGTTCTTCCTTGAGAGCGTCACTGGCAGCAACCATGGAATGATCAAGGTGATGGTGGTGGTATGCGGTGACACTATCTGATACTCGCTCTGACCAGCTTGAAGGAACATCGCCATTGGACATGCCGGGTGGAATGTTGCCATGCGACGAGGAGGATGCCGTTAGTGAGATGACGCTATAGTTAAGGGCTGTAGATCCTGGAAAGACTGGATGGTGCCGGCTCTGCTCCTCTTTCCTAAACGCTGAAGTTGCACTACCACCAGCAGTCACAGAAGATAACGAGGGCGAGGACAAGGAAGCAGATGTGGTAGGCGATTGAACGACCGTCGATGCGGACGCTTGTGGAGGCGGTGGTGGCGGAGGTGGAACGGACAATGAAAGTCCTTGTGGCGCTACGGCCGCCAATCCTGGATAGTGCATCCAGAGAGGATTACGATACGCGGCGGCTACTGTGGCTGCGTTGTACATGTGTTGATAGTACGAGGTAAGCGAGGCGGCGGATGCTGGAAGAAACGGTACCGAAGCAGCGGCCGCTGCGGCAGCTGCTGCCGCGGCTGCATTCTGGGCTGGGCCTCCCAAGGAAGTAGGCTGAGTCGTCAGTAGAGAGGCAGCTAACTGTGGCGGATAGAGAGAGTAGAAGGTGCTCGGGATAGGGTGGTGTGGCGTCGGGGAAGCAATCACTGTGCTCGGTCTTAACACGCTTCCCGGACTTCCGTGCCTAGTAGCCGAAGATGACGAAGAAGTTGCCGAAGGTGCAGAATGCGAAGGTACGTAATGTGCCACTGAAAGTCCTGATCCCCCGTCAGTTGCATCGGTTTGCCCTCCGCGCTCATCGTGTGGATGCTGTTGATGGTCTTTTCTGACCGCGAATAAAGTTGAAGAGCTTGACACGTTCGAGTTGGAGCGCTCTCGCGAGTGTGAAGAAGGTGAGGAAGAAGGAGAATGAGCACCAGTGAACGGTTGTCGCAATGCTGCCGTCTTTTTTGGCACAGTCCGGATGGTAGGTGAGTTTGTCGTGAGCGAAGCCATTGCCGATGTCGGAGTACTACTCGCCGGATTACTGCTACCATTGCTGCTGCTTGCACTGATTGGTGAAGCTCGTGGAGAGCAGGCGGAGTGCTCGTGACGGCGAGGAAGGAGGGTCGGAGACACGGTACGACCAAAATTGAGAGGTGAGCCCCGCGATAAGTGGTTCGGAGACATGTTGCTTGGAGGAGAGTTACTGCTGGCAGCTAGAAATGCAGCACGATAAGAAGTGCGCGCACCACACGACGTTCCCGCATACGGCGGTGTTGTAGAATCGTTCATGGTCGGCGATGGTGAAAACCTGGACGAAGGTGCAGATGAGTAACTGCTAGGACTTCCACTGTACGGATGTTGTCGATAACGCACGAAGCTACCTCCTGATACTGGCGTATGATGGTGGTTGGACGGATACGACGTGCAGTTGTGCTCAGGGCTAGGACTTAGTTCCGGTGAATGGATCGTTGCACTGTAATCCGCACCATTGTTTCCTGCTGGCCCACCAGGAGATACAACACTTCTTCCAACGTGACTTGGAGAGCGTCTCTTTGCCTGGGGCCGAGAAACAGACTGCTGTGGCACGTTGTTATGCTGTTGATAATGGTGCAACGATGCTGTCCACGATTCCGTGGAGGGTGATTTCGGCGAAGACGCAAGTGGAGGCTGTTGATGATGGTGATAATGACTAGTTGTTGATGAAGCCGACACAACCGAGGCTGATAATTTCGCCGAGCTGGTAGAATTGTCCGGTTTGCGATGCGTCGCTTCGTTTGAGGAAGAAATATTATTGTGTCCGAGAAGGGACGTTATGCTATAGCTGCTAAAAGGACGCGAGACTGCCGATGGTGTCGAGTTGACTGGCGAGCTTCCATTCGCTAGATGCTTTCCACCAACAGCTCCGTTGGTGATGCTTCCATTTCCACTACTACTGCTGTTTCCATTGCTGGCGCATTGAACGGCACTCATTTCACTCGTATAGCCATTAGTAAAATGACTGGTTCCAACACCATTCGCAGACCCGTTTGCAGCTAGTGTGGAAAGTGGTGTAGCGGTTGTTGCCGTCACGATGAGCGGTGCCCCAAGACTGCCAGAAACTAGTCCATTGTTGCTGGAGGGTTTTGGGCGTGATCGCTTCGTTGTGCTACTATCATCCAAAGAAACTTTTTCTAATTCACGCAGGATTCTTTTGCGGGGCGACACATGTTGTTGAAGGTGCGAGGAGGAACTGCCAAACACGCTCCGAATACTGCTACTGCCGGTAATGGCCGATCCCATTCGGAAGGGGACCCGTGAATCGAGAGCTGCAGCGGACGCCACGACACGAAGTTGTTGTTCGACAAGAGTTTGTATAATCGTTGTTAGATCCGTTCTACGTTTGCATCGATCCCCTGATGCGGACGATGAGGAATTATGGTGGTGACCATTTGTTAGTAAACGAGCGTTATCGCTTTTTTTTCGCTTTAGAAAGTGGCTTACGATGTCTTGTAGTCGATTTTCTCAAATCTGTTCCAATCTCGTCGTCGCTGCCCGAAGGTGGAACAACCTCAAAGGACGAAGACGTCATATCCGTCGGAGTTCCCGCTCCATTTTGTTTTATCTTCGTGAATACTGCTGCATTATCACCATCACCATTTGTGCTCAAATCCTTATCACTATCCTGATTATCATTATTCTCCGCAAATACTTCGCTACTTTTGGTTTTATGTGCGTTTAAGAGTTCGAACGAGAGTAGCGGACCTAATTCATCTTGTTTGACATCCGGTGGCATGCCGACATCATATGGTCGTCTTCGTTTCATTCGCAAACGGGTACGAGTTTCCCTCGCCAAGCGGAAGCGAACGTTGGCCGGGCGGAAGTAATATAGCGACAGCTCTTTGGAGATGTTCGCACGAGGACGACCCTGCTTCCAGCAATGATCGCGTTGCCATGGTGATGATTGGATAGAGCTGTTGTCATCCGAAACTAAAAAAAGAAACGAAAAACATTAAATGAATATTATGGCAAAGAATTGAGCTCGATTAAGCTAGATTTAAGCCTTATAATCAAACTCGAGCTAATAATGCAGTTACTGTAGCTCAAGCGTATTGAAACTTTTTTCAAAAGTACTTAAAAAGCAATTTATGATCACAGTTCAATGCTAAATACGTACAACTCAGAGATGTAGAGCTTTCGTGCTTATGAAAATTTACACTGGTTGAAGATACTGTCGGTGGCCAAAAGGTTTTTCTGGGCACAGATATCCAGCTAGTTTTTTCACCTTCGCGGGCGCGCGCCAGTTCCAGTATGAACTTTCCATCTGAAAAAGCCAAAGAAGAGAGATTGTACTTGTTTAATATTCGAACCATACAAAGTACCGGCATCCTGGTAATATACATGTTTTCATTACATTATAATAAGAAGCGTGTCAAAATCTTCTAAGATTATTTTAATAATTCGTTGCATTGTTTTTTCTTCATTGCTATTGAATTGCAAACTCCAAACAGCCATTTGTTTTGTGATGTTCCAACGTTATTGAATATCAGTAGACTGTTCTTCATCATTTACCCATGTTTTGCCATAACATTGAAGGTTAAAGTTCGTGCAAGGAGAATATTGGTGTCCGTTATACACGTACACAAATTCTAGTTTTTCATCATTTGTTACCCTACTTCAATTACGGCCACACATAAACCCTTGAAATAGAAAATAGTACGGCAGGTGCAGGAATATCAAAAATTTGTAACATACCTACACAATATTTGCAAATAAAACAAATGATATAAACTTAGTTTTTGATATTAAAGACATATGTTTTTGGGACAAATAAGCTGCTTAAACCATTGCTTCCGGTGTCCAGCATGAGCGTTACATATTTACTTTTAGAAAGTCGAAATAAATGTTTACGATCACTGTAAAAAATTTCATAGTCGACATAAAATTAATAAAAAATTGATCAATCCGGACAAAACCGTTAACGTACCAGCTTCATTGTATAGAAAACCACAAAAAACATATAGCTCCAAATATGTCTCAGAAGACATCATCACACAAACTTCTTCAAAGAATAAGTTATGGGTTAGAAATGAGACTGGTGGTCTTATCTTCACAGCGAACCAGTGCGTAGTGTGGATGTGCTTATAGAGAGCAGTAATAATTTAATTCCATTCCAACGAGCGAAAGACAGGGGCTGTCTGCCGTAGCCAATGCATTTTATGACAACAGCGCAAGGCAGCGCCAAAAACTCCGTGGGAGATATTCTTCCGGTAGTTTTCAAATCACTGTGTCGAAGCAAATCGCCACATGCACGGTTGATAACCGCGTTTATCGATCGTGGGAGGAAGCCACTTGAGCCACGTTAGGTTGCGTTGAGTTTGTGTGGTGTGTTCCGTGTAGCGGTTCGTTCAACAAGTTGGCCGAAATCACATCATCATCGTTTCATTCCCGACATCAAGAGTTTGCTACGTTGGAGGAGGATGACGGAGGACGCTAAACTACTGCACATACTGTTGTTTTGCACTTAGAGGATAGAACAGTGTACGTTTATCCCGACATACTGATATTCAAACAATAAGTGGGAAAAACGCGATGCCTATTAACAACAACCTACCAAAAGTAGGCTGAAAAAGCACCAATTACTATTGGAATTATTGTTGACTGGTGAAATGATTATGAAAGAATAATGTGTGCGTAACTGATATGAATCTTGAAGTATATGCGAAGTGCAGGCATACAGCCAGCCAGCCAATGTATCGCCCCACAGGACCCTCTCTATGCGCTTTGCCATATCTACTAAATCTTTGTTAGGAAGCATTGCACAACCTTACAGCACACTTTTGATCTATTGCTAGTGTCTTCCAATCCAAATGTAGAGCATGATTAGCATAAAACAGTGTCCGAATATTACTCTCACACGGAACTCAATATACTTCCTCTACACTTATGTCTGTCGGAATCTCTGTGTACATTTGTCTTTCTTGAGATTCGCTCATGGAAGCCGTATTGTTTTCTCGATTGGCGTATCTCGTGTTATACATCTAATTTGGATATACATAAATACATATTGGTGTAGGTTATGCCTCCAACCGAACATCAGCGCCAGACTGTAGAAATAGAGGACAAAATGTGGAAAATTTAAACGACGTGAAGTAAAGTTGGTGGTGAGCGTATGCTTCCTGGGAAGGTTCATCATCGTCCTGAGTACACTCTTCATCGCCACCACCATTGTGTGGTTCAATTCGTCTTCAACCAGGCACCAAGCCCAGCATACAAGACCGCGCCGTGCCGCTGGCAGTGCAACGAAACTATTAACGCAATGGAGCGCGGATCTCGCTTAGGCGACGACACACGCTACGCTATTAAAAGTAAACACAAGGAAACCCCGTTCAAGCCGGGCATCCGAAGCAAAGCAACCACTACCAAGACACACTGTATGAAACAAGTTGAAGTCATACTCGCGGAACGCCAGCACAAGAGAGAAACGCCAGAGACGGCGGCAGTAGCAAAATGATGCAGCTCAGAGTGTTTGCCGAGGGAATGAACACCTCCCCCATTCAATACGTTCGTTTTACGCACTACAAACCAGCGTCGCTTCCGTTGCGACTCCCTGCCGCCGCTCGCGGCTCGCCGCTTAGGTACACTCATACGGCTCGTGCCTAAACGCCTTTTACTGCGCACGTGCCTCCGTGCAGCCCTGGGATGAAAGCAGCGGCGGGGAAGACGCTCCCCGCAACCGCGCATCCAACGCTAGGGCTCTCGGAGTTTTCTACCGCTGTGCCATTGCCGCCTTGGGGTACGCATTCACGCATATGCGGCGCTGCTTACGACATTGCTACACTGGAGTTCGTAGCTTTCTCTTCTTCTTTCATTTTTTACCATTAGTGTGCCTCTTTTTGCTCTTTTCCTCTTCACTGCTACAGACACAGTGGTTTGCACACGAGGCAACTAGCAGATGGATTCATGGAAAATGTTAACACGATCAACGTTGGGTCTCGCTCGCCGTGTGTTAGCTATGCTAGCACTGAAAAGCCTCTTCCAGTGGCCCACCACCTATTCCCAACCGAAAGTTTCGCAATGTTTATGCATATTCCGAAAGGGAGTGGAAAGTGTCTAGCAATGCATCCAGCCGTACGAAGGACGTAGTTAAACGAAGATTGACGAAAAACTATGAGAATACTGAAACATATTCGTGATGAATCGATTCTTCTCTGCCACTCCGTAATTTGAAAATTAATAGAAGTCCCTTTATATAGCTTATCAACTGATACACGAAAAATCGTCAAATGGACACCTAAAAAGTAATGTTTGGATCCTTGCTCCCTGTGCAGGAAAACATTGAAAAGCATGCTTCGGAGGTCCATCATCGTATCATGCGACAAGAGGCGACAATGGCACCGCTACACCATACAGGACAGGTCGAAAACACGACGTCATGCAATTCAAACATCATGTTACTGACACACGCCTCCCACCAGATTGCGAGACAAAGCGAGCGGAACCGACAGCAGCTTGCTTGCTTGAGAGGAACAAGAAGAAAGGACGGACTGAAAGTGGTGAAAAGACAATAAAACGAGCACGCGCCCCTCGCACGGGCCGAAGGTAGATCTTGGAGACTACCTAGCGATATTTAGAGATACGCCAAGTGAAAAAGCTTATGATTGGAATGTGTTGGTGAGCCCTGGTGAGATTAACTGTATTGGTGTGGTGGCTGATAAACACTGTCTGTCGGCCGACAGCTGAAAGGAAAATGATGCTGTTCATTATTACAGCATTTTACGAACTGCTGGTGGTCGCCAATTTATTGCACATACTGAAGTGATTTGCTTTTACTACGATAGATACATCAAGAGTTACTAACTTAAGTCTGCTCTCAAACGTGTTGAGGCCAAGTTTGAGACGAATGGTTCGATAAGCACTTGACATATCACCGAAATCACAGGCTTATGCTAAGGAAAGGTAAGGGACTGATGCTCTGAAAGCAAACATAACTGAAGCCATTGCATCAATTCTATCAAAAATAGAATTAGAATAAAAAATAGAAATAGAATAAAAAAATTACGATTCACATTTACGGGAATCTAAATAGTTGTCGTGTCTTTTAATTTGTCTTTGTTGAATTAATTAGTTCAACAGTAAACCATTCGTACAGAAAAAGTGTTGATGCTCTACTAATAATTCAGATCACCGCTTTTATAGAAAACCCATTGATCTTTCTTTAACTATGCCATCCCCATGCGTGTATGTTCTCCAATGCATTGTTCTTTGGCCAATTTATTCATACATCTTTTTGCCTCACATGTCAGCCAGTTGGGGGTAGTTTTTAATGTACCGTTCGTGGCACACGCCATAAGAACGAGGCAAGAAGCACGACAGATGGCAGACGCTTCCCCTTTCGCTTCTCCCCAATTCTTCCTAGCGTTAGTGCGTGTTTCCATAATTTCTTTCGCAGTCAAACCCCAGCTTAGTACGCTTACAATAACACATACGCGCAAGAACTTACTCAAGATGTGTGTAAACTACTAGGCATACATACCATACATATGCAACTAACTACGAAACATGTTTAAGTCGAATGGGGTTTACTCATAGCATAGATACTGAAGAAATTTAAATGCCACATAAAGCGAGACAGGAACCATGGGTAATTATGCCACCTGCACTAGCAACAGCTAGTTTCAGAAGATAGTAAAGGATGTTTGGGCATAACTGACCCTACACTAAAATCATTTATACTTTTCCGCTGACCCAGTAGTCTAAGCAGCAACCTTTCCTTATATTCTCGATTACTACTGATAAACCATTCAAAAGGATAGTCCAATTAATTATTGATATAAGTAACATCAATAATTTATGTAAATCATTACTTATTTCGATTATTTAGAAATAGGCCAAACAAAGTCGTTGCATTCTTCCTAACCTGCATTAAAATTAGTTCAAATAAAAACAGAAAAGTGTTATTAAGTCATGCAAATACAAGGTCCAAATTGAGTAGAGCGGAGCCGCGAGTTGGTTGTGAGGCGGCTTTCCAAAGTATGCACACAAAGAGCTCCGTGTTCTGCGGAGCAAAACAGCATATTTTCCGCTTGTGTTCGAAACCCACGAACTCAGCCACGACCCTAGGTTCGTTACTTTTACGTTTTCTCTGTTTATACTTTTCATTTCTCGCTTTCTCGGAAACGTACTTTCCTGCTTTAGCCAAAATGAACCATTTTCTGCTTTTCACTTCTCCGCTATTATCATAAGATGTCTAGTGCGATCAGTTCTCACTATATCTTCTACTCCACGATCTATACTTGCTGACACCAGAAAACCACCTACGAACTGTAAGTAAACCTCGGGGCGTCAGCGTCGTATGTCGTACTGCTTATACCTATCTTGCCAATGTATTGCAATCACGATTACTGTGGCTTCGTTCCGTAGAGCAAGCATTTCAATTTCATAAACAAATATTCTCTACGTAATCTAATAACTCGGTCGTTAATAGACTCGACTATGATCACGCAGTGTCACGCAGCTAGCCTGTGTTCGATTCCCGAAACCGGCGTGGCGGGGGATTGCCATGAGGCCAACAACCTCGCCAGTAAAAAACCACATTGTCACACGAAGCAATAGAGGGCAATATTTCTGATAGATAGAGCAATGTTTCTGATGTAAGCCCACACCGTTCGGTGATTTTAATTCCACGGTGAGAAGGAGGTTCACTTATAACGACAGAGAACCAAAGAAGAGAAGAATCTAACAACTCTATAAACGACTCTTACATGGAAAATTTTTTGTGAGGGGTTTGCCCCATAAAAAGCTTCTGATGTATTTTTTATGATGGACTTTAAATGTTAAAAAGGATAAAGAATGATCCTATTTCACCCTAGAAAGATCTTTGCCAACATTAGTTCAATTCGTTACATTAAAATGTTCTGCCAATGTTCTCCCAGCCAAGTGACTTGATTGTATCTTGAACAAGTTTTGCACCAGAGCAAAGTTACCTTACTGTGTTTTCTTATGGTCGTTTTTCGATCAATGCATGGTTCAAATGGATCATTTGTTGTCAGTAGCGATCTAAATTAACGGTTTCACCAGGTTTTAGGAGCCTGTGGTACACCACACCTTTCTGGTCCATCGGCCACACAGCATTGTCTTTTCGTCGAACCAATATGGGTTGGCATTCGAAATGATGGCTTCACAGGACTGAACCATGATATTTTTCTTTTTAGAATTCTCAAAGTGAATCCCCTTTTCATATCCAAAAACGATCTGATGGAGAAATTACTTCCTTTTGTAGCTGGCGAGCAGAATTTTACATATGGTTTTTTGATTTTCCTTCTGTCTCACGTTCAGTTCGTCTGGCACCCATTTTCCGATTTTCTGAATCTTGCAAGACCTTCAAATGTAGGGACATTGCATATTGGGACACATTCAGCCGATCTGCGAATTTTTATTGCGTTTACGCCTCATTTTCGTCGGAAAATTCTATCCTTTAGTCGGAAAGCGTCCTCGATTTTTTTTGAAGTCCTTCGACGCCCTTTGCTTGTTAAGTTGAAATCCCCATTTTTTAATTTTTTTAAATGCTCAAAACATTGCGATCTTCCAAAAACAAACTTCGACAAGCATTTGATGCGATTCTTTAGTAGTTTACTTCAGCATGTAGCAGCAAAGCAAAGATGTCCAGAAATCGTTATTTTCAGGTATAAAAATTGATATGTTCTATGTTCTAAATAAAGGGGACCAAATTGAGAACTAGAGCCTTCTATTTACACAATCAACTTCCATAGTTTTGGACCTGCTAAAATCTATTTGAATAAATAGTATCACGTATCTTGTAGTGGAAAAAGCAATTTGGACAAATAAACAGAAAATCATTGGGAAATTATTGATCATCATCATACGAGCCAGTTCGTTCTGTCCAACGCGACTGTGTCACGTCTGTGGCACTTTATAGAAAACCTCCTTTTCACGGTTCCCTCACAGCTAACAGCCAAGAAATATGTGTTGGAGGACTGGGATGTGGCAAGAGCCCGATTTCACCAGTTCCAGCCTTTGCGGTAAGCTTCCACATTTTTCACGTGCAAAATTTTCTCTCATTCTCTCTATCTCTCTCACACGATTGGTGCCAATAGTTTCGTTGCATGTTGCGCTTTGTTTCCGGCTTTTTCGTTATTGTACACATTTACCTTGTGTTTTTAGTCTAGTTTGTGTTTTGTAATCACCATTTCCACGATCTAAAACCTTGGTATGTAAAATTTGTTATGGATTTATCCATATCACCACCAGAGATAAGACGATCATCGCCAACACCATCATCCCCATCTTTATCTTTCGGGCGCTTCTGCAGTGATCCACCACCGCTGTAGGCCTACCCAATACCGCTGATTTTGCTTCTGATTTCTGATTTCTGATTGCTGCTTTCTTTTTCATTTTCTGACCCGAACCCCAAATAGATGAACACCGAGCGGTATGTGCCCAACGTCACATTTACGAAGAGTTGTGTCTATCAGTCGAACCGAGCACGCAGCCAGAACTTAGAAGACAAAAAAGCAAGAAAAATAGAAAAACTGATCGAAGGAAATCGATCAACACAGGACAAGAGGAATTTAGCCAAAAGAAAGAGTGTAGAGAAAGAGATATATACAGAAAGAGCAAAAGGAAGAGATGCTGTTGCTGTTGCTACAGTATTTCGGTACCAATAGTTTATGTTTCAAAACATTTCATTCATTCAGTCCGTTTAGTCTGTGTATAACAAAAAACGACAGTCGTTTGTCTTCAACTCAGCAACATGTTAGATTTTTAACATTCTTTAATGAAAAATCTTCTGATTCCATCGGAGCTGTTGTTTCTTAGCGAAAATGTTTTAGTAATTTTAGGAAGTTTTTTTTAGATTGATTTTTATGCAAAACAGACCACAGATAGGTAATTACACCAAACAAAGATCCGAAACGAAACTGGCCTTTTCTATAGTAGAATTCAAAATGTTTTTTTGGCCCGCAAGTTGGATCACTTTAGACCACCATGGTTGATGACTAAAAGTAATGGTTATATTATTATAGTGTGTACGTCACTCTAAGTTCAACTGGTTGCAAAATTACACCGACAGTTTCGGTGATCGGCCAAACCCGGCGAGGTAAATGTTGATAATTTTAACGTTTCCAGAAAACTAATCGCTCCTACATAGTAAGTTACAGCATCAGAACCATAAACTTCACATTAAAGTGTGCTTATTCTTTATTTACACTGAATTGTTTTTGAAGTGAACAAGCTTTTTTAGACTATTGTTCGATAAAATTGCATATTTCAAAACTTTTAAAACAAATCACATACACATTTGACGAACCCTTTGCCCGTAAAATTAAATTGGTATTTTACTATTTTTATCATACGTTACACACAAGTAAATAAATAATTTACATATACTACATAGAAATTCCTTTCGTGCAAAACACAGTTGACAATAATAAGATAGTGTTCGTGAAAAGCATGTCGACTTAGGTTTATTATGTTGTTAAATTAAATGGCAATAATGTTGCCAATTACCATAATGTTCGTTTTCTAAATCTTCCACGCAGCAATATCACGCCGTTGAAGACACGTTTCGCCAATTACAGGGCAGACAGTATTCGCTCAGCTCCTCATCATTAAATCTTTACAGTCAATAATTACTAGAAAACAGATCATTTTGGCTCAAATGTTGAGTTGGTGTACGTCGTGTCAGACATTGGTTTCTTCCAATTTTTATGTAATGCATTTACAATAATTTTAGTATTGATACAGTAAAGTGAACAAATTATTGTAAAACAGTAAATAAATAAATTTTCTAATGCAAAACAAAACAGACATCACATGTTGATGATGATGACAAACCATCCGTGATACTCCAAAAATAAATTTCAGAATGGCCAAAAATATGTATACGCTTATTACTCATTCTTACTTTTCAAGACAACATACAAAACAAACTGTGTGAGTTGATGTCGTTCATACAAAACAGCTCGCCAGAATGCATGCGCTAAGTTTCTGACCTGTTTTCTAGATGATCTAGGTTTAATATAGGTGATTCTCTGGAACTACATTGAATTTAACTAATTTTATATTTTGCAAATTTCGCATCGCACATCGCACTTGTGATATGCCTGGATTGACGAATGTAGTAGCAAAACATTATCTGTACGTAACTATATACACTCATACAACAGATATATTTTGTTGACATTCATTGCACTTTTGCACATTCATACATCAGCCAACACAAGATATTTCACTTCACTATTTGCCCAATAAAGGAGGTAGAAGTTTGCAATATCGGCTGTGAAAAAAGAGCTTAAACGTATTTTATCAAGATTGCCTTTTCCTTCCATATTTGTTTTGTTTTTGAATCGTGTCAAAGCGTGGATTGGAAGTTCAAAATAATGTTGTCAATTGATCCGCTATTTCTATAATTCACACCATTTACTCTATATCTTTTTCAAATATTAATACTGCGACAACTTCTACAAACACATCATTGTTGCGAAGTTGTTATTAAAACTCTTTTGAGATTGAACGAGATCTGATCGACCAACCTAGATAGGAAAAGTGGATGAAAACAAAGCAAAATTGAGTCTGAGAGAATCTACAATTGAAGATGAGGGTGTTCACTACAAGCCATATTGTCTAGGCATGCATGGAACACACTATCTTATTTTTACGCGAAAACCACGATACATTTGCATCCACAGACCGCTGCGGGGTAGTGATGCCGGGAAAGTAAGTCTACTGCATCATGTGGCATAACATCAAAAACTAGTCAACTATACCAATAACAATACCCAGTTTCGTCGTGTGCTCTATGGATATTGGACATTGTGCATTGTTTTCAGATATACCATTTCTGTCTAGTATGCCTAGCGTAGTTTATTAGCCGTAAAAACAGAGAGAGAAATAAAACCAGAGCATAAAAAGATATCTTATGTCTAACCTTTCCTTTGTTTTCTAACGGATCTTTTCATCTATGATGCACACTTCAGGACGATGGTTCATACCTTCCGCGATAAGTAAATCATATCAGTCTAAGTTTCACAGCTCTTGCTGAGTTTCACAAATAGTTCCAATCCTTGAACACGAAACTCTTTTTTGTATGCTCTATAGCTCCCTCCCTTATACAGTATTTATATTATACAGTATTATATTCATACAGTATTTATATTTATACAGAAGCGGCAATCCAGAGGTTCTCGGGCCAGAGCCAGTAGCTATCCAGAGGTTCTCGGATAATGTGTCAAATACGTTGATGAACTTTGCAATGGCCAAACTATCGACCAACATGAATCCTTCACGGGTGTTCGTGGTTTTGCCAATGTGGTTCTGCCAACGAGTACTAAAGAAATCCAGAGGACCTCATCATAACCTCTTCCGTAAATGTTTTTTTTTTTTTTAATCTTAGAGGAACGGACCGGGCCGTATTTATTTCCGTAAATGTTGTTAGAGGATAAAACATATCTGAGCTGATTTGTATTTGTGTAACATATGCTTTGATTTGTAGGCTAGTTAAAGCTATACGATTCACTAAGTCAGGATCGTCAGGGGTCAGGATTTTGGAAATTGATACTCTATCGAAGTGGTGATTTCATTCTTAATTGAATTATATATAACGTCACCCCCGCTGACAAAGCAGCTGGCATGGGTTCGAATCCCGTCGATCAACCGGCCATGGTTTCGATTCTCAATAACGGCGTGACAAGAGCGTTTGTGCGGGACCAACAACGGGACCGCCCGTAAAAACAAACCGTCACAGAAAGCATCAGAGATTAACATTGTCTCTGGTACCGGCTAAGACCGCTAAGACCCAAAGAAGTAACGTTCAAATTGCAGCATCTAACACAACAGTAGATCGTTGTTGGGTTTGCTTAAATAGCTATGACGCTTATGCATGTTTTATAAACGTTAAATGTGACTGATTAAAAACAAAATAAAAGTTCTTTAAATTATTCTACAAATGCCTCAAAACATATAACAGACAAGTAGTAATCATCACATGTACGCACATATCACATTTACCACGATGTTGTAAGGAATGGTGGTGTTGTGCGTGAAACCAAGGCCCATTTTTAATCGCTTGGCGATAGCTAATCCCCATTGATAAGCAAAATATCACAAAAACAAAAATCATACGAGGGCAGACATCAAAAGCAAAACACGTAATCATGAGACCCAGCTGCGAAAACGCCGTAAGAGCCTGAGCATGGTAGTATTGGTAGTGATAACGGTAGTACGCGTTGCGTCCAATTTGCCCTATCATCTTAATTTTTGGTAGGTGCACATCGTTCAGTGTGGGTAATAGATTCACATCTGTATCAACACCAGCCTCCAACCAACATTTGTTGAAGTGGTTGTCCTGTACCGAAGCTTATCAGTGCAACTTTAGGAGGTGTGGCTCTTGTTATAATCTTGACCAACCACGCACAAACATCGGCCCCACCGGCGTCAACGATGAAGATTGTTTATTAATAGAATAGGTTTCATTGTTATTTTGCAAACAATGGAAAAAATATAACATTTCCGGCATGCATTGCGAGCGAAACCGTCCCGAGTCCCGTCCCGGAAAGTCCCGATCCTAACCCATAGATGACACTAGGGTAATTGCATTCATCGCTTTTTCAGTTAGTACTAACCTTTAAAAGAAAGTTGTTAAAATTACAAAATATTCATGCCGCTCATAACTTTGTATATTTCGTGTTTTTTATGTTGTACTGCTTCTTGATGGGAAAAAATACCATTCGAGCGAAGCAATGATTTGAAAAGTTTTTTAAGAACTCTCACTAAGGACCATCATTTCACTATGGAATCAAATCGATCGTCATCTGAGTGGAGAAAACTGGTGAACCTCGTCCAAAGCGCCCGAAAACACAACAATCGACTGTAAAGTAGTTAAATCGTAGTTAATGAAATTATTTTTAGGACGAAAGCGTATTTTATGCAAAAAATCGTTTTAAGGAAAAAAAGCGACCGAAGAAACTAGATAAGAGATTCAGAGATTGTGTAAATCCTAACGGACTTTTCACAAAGCAAATATTTTTTTACGGAAAGAGTGAAACAAAAATTTAGTTCAAATGTTTAGATCGTGATTTGAATATTAGTCAATTATCTTGGTCAATAATATCCCCGCTACTCGTAGTTGTGCAACAAAAAAACATAAAAAATAAATTTCTTAACTCACCTTTGAAAAACTGCAATCGTCCGCCATGCACGGTGCCCCCACACGTAACCCCTGTATCAACAGGCGAACTACCGTTTATACCGCGATTTCGCGAAGTTAGAGGTGCGATAATGGACTTGCCGTTACCAACTTTTGACAGGGCGCCGAGAGCGGTATCTTTTGCCACAGAGTTCCCATCCACTGATAAAGCTATCGACTTAAGAGCACGCTCCTTGGGATGAATTACACTGGAAAAGTTGGCTGCTGTTGTGGTACAAGATGATTTGGGCAGTTGATCGATGGTATCGGATGTAGTACTTGTACCGGAAGTCGATTTTGCCACTGGAACCACCACTTCCCCATTGGCCGGCGGCAAGGAATGTTTGGATGTAGAAGCTGTGGTGGACGATAAAGAAGCATCGGGTGGCACTTTCGGAGCCACTGGAGACGTGGACGAAGAGCTCTCTGTAACAGGTGAGCTATTTACTTCCGGCAAGGAATCAACGCGCTTTGCGACAATCTGCTGAGCATTTTCTGAATTGTGACGAGTGGACACGGGAGACGGTTGTGTAGTTTCTGGTACCTTCTCCCTCACTAGAGAGGGTGACGAAGACGGCGATGCTGCGTGAGGTGTTATTTCATCACGAGGGCTACACGAATTGGCCACCTCGTCTGACATATTGTTGGCGCATTTTGTCAGCAACTGGGTGAGGATTTCGTTATTCCTTGGGACATGAACCGACCCAGGTGTGGCAGGTCGGACACTTGCGGTACTGTTTGACGAGTAACTAATTGTAGAAAGGTCGTGCGGTGCAGTTGCAGGATTGATAACGTACATGTTACGCAGTAGGGCACTCTGACACTCCTCCGGATTCGTACATGAATATCTCGCTTATGAAAGGATTCTTCCCGATGCTTTCATTCACCATTCCATTCGGACATGGTTGTTACACTTTTGTTTCTCCCACATTTCGGTCTCCTTCGCGTCCATTAGTTCCAAGAAGCTCCCCTGAATGCGCCGAGATTTCCGTTATTTCAACTTTTTCGATAATGTGGCCGTCTGATTTTTCGGTTACGTATTTAGCAAGCTCTTCTGTTTTCTGCCCGAAATTTGCCTCAAAAACATTATCGTGAGGTCTTACTTAGCGAATTTATGCAGGAAGACCGAAGCATTCATTGTATCTTGGTCTGTCAGTATGTGTCAGGCTTCTTGGCAGTAAATGTCGTATTTAGTCTATGCAATCACTTTTATGTATGCTTAGGCACGTTACCTGATGCTCTGAGGTATAGTAGTCAGCGCACCAAATCTGCTATCAATCAGCCACAGCATTGAATACATCGTGTGCCGGCACAATATTCCGTAAGGATTTTTTTCCTTTGCATGTGATCTATGCATCGATAGAATCAAGATAGGCCAATAGCATCATGTTGAGGTAACGGGATGCAATGATTTGGATATCTTTTTCTCATAATGGTTTTATTTTTTACCAGAACCATACTTTGTCAGGAAACGTACGCATAACGGCTGTTTGAACCAGACTCATTTTTGTCCTGTCCATTTTAAAATGAACAGTAAAGCTCAGTAGAAGGGCAAAACAAAGACGGCTGGAATCTTTTAGACCACGGTGTTGATTACTCAGTTTAGAAATAATTCCTTCGGTTTAGAAGTATTCCAATGTTGTCAAGAAACGTTGCACACAATTGCTACAGATCCCGGTTTGTAGTGTAACGCTCTACCTACGAGAATAAAACAATAATACGCGCAATCAAATTAGTAAATTGTTATGAGACGATACGCAAGTTTGAAAATAGTCTACAATATTGGACTGATTCCAGATTCATCAAAGCAGATATGAACGCTTCCTAGAGTTTATCATGCAAACGGTCTTCTGAAACCCACATTAAATTAAATTATTTACAAAATATATCAATTTCTGTTGAAATTCGGTTTACCAAAACTAGTGCACATTTAAAATGCTTAAAAAATCAATACAAACTAACTCACAGATTGAGAAAACTGTTGATAAGAATAATTCATACCCAGCAAAACAGCAATTTAGAGTGCTACCGATATTTCTCCAAGCTTAACAAGAATACCTTATAAAGCTCTGGCAAAACAGGGGGGAAAATATTTTATTTAAAAATACATGTAGTGGTCGAAAGCGATTGAAGGCATGATCAAACGGCCATATCAATGCTCGATAGGATCAGAAACGAAAACGTTGTTTTGTATATTGCTATGCGGTAGAGCAATAATTTTAACCTAAACGATCTAAACTAATTTTAATACAAACAACTTGAAGATAACAATACTACTTACCACAATCTAGGTGCAAGGTAACACCATTGAAACACTGGACATATTTGTCGACATCAGATGTCATTTGTTTGAACCCAAATGCAAAGGTGAAGGTCAGTAAGATCAATTATTCGGTTCATCCATGGACACCGTTGCACTGCTTTTGGAAGTAAACGTTGTTACGATAGTTCGTCCTTTGCCTATCCTTAAAATCCAACCTTGGCATAACTCTGGCGATTTCAATGTTACGATGTTACTTGCTTCATTTTCAGTGTCCGTTTTACTACAGGCACATACGTTATGTCATGTTGCACGTATATTGGGACATATTACTTTATTGAAGACGAAAAAAGCCTTATTTTTCCAGACACTATGGATCACACTTTTATTACTACATCATGACTGTTGTTACTGCACACTCTTGTAAATTGCATATTACACCATTTCACCGCTAGAAATTCGCTTTCAGGCACATATATTGAATTGCTACACAGACCATACGATACAACACTGTGAATGCAAAATTTCCACTATTGTCACACTTATGGCTTGGTTTGCTTTTTGATTAGCAATTTAACTAGACCTTTTGAAACACGTACGTACACATTGAGCTTTATTATTATACCACATCTGAATTTACATGGAGTGTAGATAATGGTCTCGGTGCGATCCACAAAAGCTGCAATACACACAATGGGTGATAAAATGTTTAGTGAAATAATCTACTTTCTTGCAGTTCTAAAATATTTCATTCGCCTAAGGTCTGAATACGGAAACGTAAGCGTTCAATTTGATAGTCCGTTGAAGATTCGTTGACTAATTTGGATATACTGCTAAAGATGTCTGATTTCGAGGAACACCACAGATAGATACAAACAATTTTCAGCAAGGTTGTTAGCAACAAGTACCGCTACTTCGTCCATTTTTTCTCAACTTTCTTTTCTCAATATGAATGTGTTTTTTACGTCGTGCAAATCGAAAAGCCCTAGTTGTTGAAGAATGAGTTTGATTACTCCCAATGGAATATTTTAATGTATTATTTAAACACTTTTTGTTTTGTATATTCCGAAACAAATATTGTAGTTGTTTGTCCAATCACCAACACAACAAAACTACGCACGTAGCACGCGCGCGCGCACTACTACGATAGTATTATCGAGTGGTGTTCGGCTGGTTGTGAATGAGCCCAATCCATCTATGCAATGGGTTTCCAATAGTTTGGTAAATTCGATCCGTTCGTTGGAATTTCCAAAGTGCATAAGCTCCTGTACAGCCGGAACTATCTTTGGATACTAAAACGTACTGTCCACCCTTAAGTTATCTTCCATTCCGTATTCGCGATGCCCATTCGTTCTTAACTCCACAGTCGTTAGTTCATGAACATCAAAAACCGTGATAATCATCAACCACGAAATCAGCCTAGCACTTGTGAACGTCCCAATGCATAACCCACCATGCAGGAAAAGCACCATAAACATAAATCATGCTACTGACAACAGGGAAAGATTCGATTGAAATACTGCAACAAGAATTGTTCAATAAAAACCAACGAAATAGCATTAAGCACATATTAATGTTTTCGACGCCTTTCGACTTAAGATGCCTTCGCTTAGGTTTTTTCGCCACTGTCTGCCCCAACTTTTCGTTTGGTAGTTATTTAGTTTACACCTTGATACATGAACTGAATTGGCATCCAAAGCTTCAAAATATGCCGGTGCGGAATTCAGACGCATCGCGCTGTCCACTTGTCATGCAGCTAAAATCATGTTCTCATAGGCCAACGTGATCTCCTAATTCACCATACTCGCTAGAAAAATAACATGCAAACTGCAAACTCAACATAGCTGCTTCCGAATCTAAGCTGCTTCACGCACGCACATTTTTGCCACAAACTTCTTCTTATCGAAGCAAGTCACGTCCGAATGGTTCGTATCACGTAAGTAGAGACGGAGATAGCTCGGGGTCTCCTTTTCACATTCAACATATTTTCTTTCGCTCGTTCTATTCACCTTCTACTCCAGAATAAAGTAGAACCGTGGCGACAGAGAACGAGAGGTCGGTTAGTGCGAAAACGCGGTTGCGGGAAAGAGACGCGGTAAGCGATACGCACAAGACACGGCGAGAAACAAAAGTAAAACAGATCATTTTATCCACCATCTTCGGTGAAACTACTACGAACACCAGTGCACTCTTCACTTTTCCGTTAAACACACATTCTCGGGATCGTTTTTCATCTCTCGTACATTCGCTCTCCAACTTTTTTCACCCTTTTCTCTTTTTGACACTGCCTCCCTCCTGCTCGCCTTCTCTTTCTCTCTCTCTGTATCGTGCATCTTTCTCTTTCTGCCTTTCTCTCCCACAAACCCACACATACACAGATGCGCGCGCGCGCCCATCACGTCTTACGTTTTGTCTACTTCGTTATTCCACCTTCAACCGTATTGCCGAACAACCGACTCATTCCAGTTTGTTTCTTTCCACTGGCCCTCTCTTGCTGCTGGTTGTGTTTGGCGGCGTAGTTATTGCCACATCCATCCACATCCTCTTTCACCTTCGTCTTGCACTCTTCCATTTCCAAAAAAGGAAACTTCCTTCCGCCACACCCCAAGCATCCTACTCGCGTTTCGTCCACGAGAACGGCTAGTCACACATACGCGCGCGCACGGATGTGCATACAACACAAACACGCACAGCTCAGCCGAAATCTTTCCACACATTAAATGCTCCTCACTGCCCTTCCCATTTGGGAAACTCACCTTCCTGTGCTCGTTCTGTTTCAATTATTCTTGACCACCATATCCTAGAAGGACCGCATAACGGGAAACGTGTGATTCGCACTTACAGCAGTAAAGTCTAGTAAATTGGGACACTTAACAATTGCCGTGCGTAGCCATCAAACATGATTCCGTGACCAATCGGCATGCAGAAGGTGGCGAGCATGTTGCCTACGCATTTTTTACTTTTCGTAAAGTTTCACATTCCGCTGGCACACACACGCAAGTCTTTAGCGAACGGGCGAAGGGCGACAAAGGGACACACATACACAGTGGGAGCCGGTTCATCGGACGGTTGGCCACTCAGCTAAACGTCAGCAGCCCGATCGAAACACTCGGGTCCGAGATTTGTAGTTCCAGGCACAATGTCCATATCATTTCTGAACAATTATTACTTGGAGCGTTCGAGAACGGCTGGTTGAATTTCGTGGGCTTTGTAGCTGAGGAGTCTGGTGGAACAACAACTTTTATGCGAACGTGTTTGTTATTATGCCCCAATGAGCGCCAGTAGCACCGAGTAGGCTGCTTCAGCGAGAGCCTGCCTTACATCAAAACCAGCTTCTTAGAATTGAAAGAAAGAATTCAGAAGTAATTCCTACTATCAGAACACGAAAAATGGCGAATGATGCTTCCCAACTTAACATGGTAACTTCGGGCCGAAGTATTAGTACGAATATGTTCGAGAGAGGAAGAGAGCGAGCGCGCGAGAGAAAGAGAGAGAAAGCTCGAAGCAAGTTAACTAACACACAACGTCGAAAATTCCCTGGCTTTCGTTAGCATCCTCTTATTATCTTAATTTGTTTGGAAGTCGCACACTTCACTCTCGGTATTCCGACACTTTGTTAAAACTCGAATCAATAGCGTTGCTTACTTCGTCACTGATGCTGCCGAACTGGCTCGAAGAACCCTTTGCTAGGAGCGTCGAGAAAAGAGAGCTTGTTGAGCGCATTTTTTGTTTGGGATGAATTCATCGACTCCCGTCACTACCACTACCAGCAGCACGAAGAGAGTGAACCGAGATGGAAAGTGAAACAAACGGCAGTGAATGAACGCAATACTCAACTGTACGCGTAAGCGAAACGGCTTAATCGGCAAAGCGAGACGCAAAGTAATGTTTTTCGTCGATTTTGTTTGTTAAATATTGTATTGCGTTAATTTATTCGTTTTTAAATATACCTTCCCGAGTTTACAGTAACAGTGTTTGATTTGTCAAGAAAAATCCGAGTTTAAAAAAGAATGTCACGAAAACAACGTCTTCTGCTTGTCCGCTTTCCACGGTGTTCCTGAGTGGCACG
Organism: Anopheles bellator; assembly: GCF_943735745.2. Classification (NCBI taxonomy): domain Eukaryota; kingdom Metazoa; phylum Arthropoda; class Insecta; order Diptera; family Culicidae; genus Anopheles; species Anopheles bellator. The sequence goes on from NC_071286.1 coordinate 47,727,209, forward strand.
TGGATGAATGGGCCCTATTATAAAACTCGAATCTAGAACTCGAACGGTCATTTCCGTTCATTTTGCTATATCTTTCTCTTTCTGCCGTCTCGCTTGCTGTATTCTGCTCTCTCTCTTACTGTGTTCACTCTAACGATCGAGTTCTCGATTAGAGTTCCATAATAGGGGAATATCCCTTTTCAATTATTGTCCGATGCTGGGAAAATTCCCATCGGCGTGGGAACTGCAGAGCAGAGCGAGAGAGCGAGAGAGCGAGAGCGGACTAACCAGCTACAGCAGTTCCAGTTACAGCAGTCGACTCTTGAAATTGGGAAAACGCTACAATACGTACGTACAACGTGAATGAAGACGCGGGAAGGTAGTTGATTAATACGTGTTTGTTGATTAATGTATAAACTAAACTGGTCGGCCCACCTGCAGCCTCATATCGCGACTTATTGGTTTAGCATTTCGTTGCGTATAAAGAACCAAATACATATTTGTATTTCAATATATTCTCGTAGACCGTATTTATTGACGTGACGTAGACGTTTATTTGTTGATTTGGCCAATGGCTAAAGCAAAAAAGCTAAGACCCTTTCCACACACAAAAACTCAGTATCAAGGTACGATCTTCTAATACGAGGACCAATAATAATAATAAGTTATTTATTACACTTGAACGCGTATATTACACATAAAATGTTGGAATTAATCAAAACACATGCAACGAAAACAAAAACATTGAAAAAAGACCGTATGTTCTTCCTAAAACGAAATGTGTCCTCCGAAAGGGCTCGAAAGGTGTCACACAAATTCCCCACGGTGCGTTTTGGTTTCTGCTCACGGATCGCATATGTTTCGGCTATGTTTCTTAGCCAAAAGAACGACGACTCTTGCCAGACGTACAGCAAATAGATCCTTCAAATGCCCATCTGTGCGTGACAGAAGAATACACCCCTTTTTTACTATAATTAAAATATTCATTTCAAAGATCGCTCTTCTACCACAATGTCGATCTTTATTCCCTGTGACCTATTCTATGTTCGCGGACTAATATTGGAAATTAACAACAAGCTAAGATAGCTGAGAGCAAAATAATGTCTTGTATCTTGAACATAAAATATTGCTCAAACCTACCATTATTACTCCAGTGCATCGGTTCACCTGTTCCAAGTAGAAAAAAGGCGAGGAAGGAACTGAACCAGTGATCCGTATCGGAAGTAATCAAGTAACAGTAACATATCAAGTATCGCACTGAAAAAAGTAAAACAATAGAATGATTACTTATTGATTTATTTCAATTTTCAAATTGTTAGATACAATATTAATGCTGTTGCAGATTGTCTCTATGCTTCATTTGCAGCTCGAATCGACGGTTAAAGCGCACCCCTTTCAACATTTGTGATTGTTTTTCACGAAGACGATCCACTGGGCGTACGGTAGTTACTGTCGAAGTTGGTACAGATGACGTGACCCCGTCTGAGTTCGTATTAGCTGTTTTCGTGTTCTGCTTGCTCGGTATTTTAACGGACTTGTAGTGCATCTGCCGGTTGTTCGTTTGTTTTTGATCCCTGTTGATCATGTTCTTCGTTACTTTGTTTCGGTTGAATAGTCTCTCGGCCGATGAAAAGTTGGCAGCCGGTTCTAACGATGATGCTTCACCTATTTTATCCTTTCCGCGACTCCCAGACTTGAAGACGTATACTTTTTGCTGTGTCGATTGTTTAGTTTCCTTAGAATGATGAGCTACATGAAACAAAATATGTTAGACAGCACAATACGATAAATTGATGCTTAAAACATAAAAGCCGATAAAATGTACAAACCTTTCATCAGTGTGGATGATGGAGCGCAGTCTTGGGATAATAACTTTGAACCGGGGCTTGCTGCTGTCATGATGACCTGTGCACGCTTTTCTTTGCGCTTCATGAAATCAGCTATGGATTCCATGCGATTGAAATAATTTGCGTGAATGTTCTTAAAATTCGGAAGCTTGCTTATTTTGCTTGGTTTGGCGCCTTCTTCGTATTTCGTACCCTTATGTTCGGACAATGAACGCTTCCTAGGTATAGGCTTTGCGATCATAGCTTCGATAGTACCTGTCTTACCGACCGTTTGCATGCCTTTCTGTTTCAAACGTTTATCGATATCATCTAGCATGGCTGTACTATTGGCTGGGCTGTGGAACGTAACATTACGCTTTTTAGCGTCTGCTGCACTAGTCGAGAGCGAACGCTTCCGTTGATCACAATTCGTTATTTGGGTGCGATGCAGCATCGTGTTAAGTACCACAGGAGTGCTGGAAGCGCTACCAGTGGCTTGCATGTGTTTACTAAACGCAATGCTAGCGGGACTGTCCATGATTTCGATTATCTCTGGTGTTTTATCCAGGGAGAATTCGCGTGACTTCGGGTCCAAATTTTTTACACTCTGTAGTGATTGCATGGTTGCTAGGGATCGTCCAGCTACATCTTGGGTAGCTGCTTGATATATAACCGGAATCTGTGGTATACCTGCGACCAGATCGCATGGTAAGGATGTTTTGATGGGTGAAAACGTTTCGTTTAATTGTAGATTTACGCTATGAACTGGCGATGCTGGCGTTTCTGAAATTACGATTTTGGGTATTTCATTTTTTTTTTCTTCGATACGATGGACATCATCCGTGGTTTCATAGGTTGTGTTAGAAGGTGGAACGGTCTGAACGTGCTCCTTGATGTTTTCTATTTCCTGTTCCAGATACTCAATATCATCGATGTTACTCTGTCCCAACTTGTTGCTTTCATCTACAATAGGTTCATGTTGCTTGATATCTTGCGTGATCAAAGTTGGAAAAACCGAGCTAATCCTTGGGTCTTCATATCTGTAAAAATAAACAACGTCAACATGTTTTTACTGCTTATTATAATTTACATGTTTCATTTGTACAACCAACACATACCTTAGCTCAGTTGTGATGTCATTCGAAAATTTTCTAGATGTCTCCTGGATCGAAATACTTCTTTCACAATCAGTTATTGTCTCCGGTTGCAAAATGCAATTTTCATTCACAATATCAGTTTCAGTTATATGTTGACCTTTTCTAACCAATTTTTGAGTCAGTGATGGGCGAGTTGTTTTCTCAGATGGATAGTTTTTCTTTTCTTTTTGCGAGTCATCGGAACACGTATCGCTTTTATGGATTTGGATATGAGGTATGTTTGTAACCACCGGTGATTTAGCTGTATCGATGGACGGTGATGTCGCATCTTCCAACAGTTCATCGATCAGTTTAGTTTGTTTAGGGTGGTGATGATCATCCAAATTTTGATGTGTAATAAACCCAGTTCGTGGAGAATCAAACTGCGCAACTGTAACGGAATCTGTTGCAGTACTTGTATCTTTAAAGCCAAACTTTTTCTCGGGATTCATTTCTCGGCTATGTCTAGTGAAAGTTTCCTTCTCAGTCTGAGAAAAATGTTTAACAGTGGCATTTGCTGCTTGTTCTACCAACTCACAATTTTCTATTGATAATTCGTCTTGCTGACTGCTGTGCTGCTCGTGACTCTTTTCAACAGTGGCATTGTCTTTTTGTATTTCGAGTGCTGTCTTTTTAGGCTTCCCGGTTTTGTCGGTCAAATAATTTGCACTATGCATTTTCTGTGTTTCGGCTGCCGATGTTTCATCTTTAATGTTAGGCAATTCGCCCTTCTTTGCTTGCATTGTAGGTGTTTTTGAAGAAATCTTTGATGCTGGTTGTGTTCCATGTTCCGAGTCGTGAATTTTGGTAATCTGCTTGGTGGGTGTTTTTCCAACATCTTCTCCAAACATTTTTTTGGGCTTCAGTTTCCTTCCAGAACGCGACAAAGGTACATCTTCTGCAGTAGAAACTGAGATTTCCAATTGCATTGCATTTTCCTCTGCAACTGTCTTTCGTGCTGTTTGCTGTTTCTTAGGTTTTGGAGTTTTCACCGGTGTCGAAGCATCGTGATGCTCGAGCATTCTTACCATACTCATTTCGGAGTCGGCGAGTTTGACCTTGGGCGAAACAACTGATCTAGTCCTGCGCCTTTGAGTTTTGGAATGCTCGACATTTTCATTGGACGCGGAATATTGAGGAGAACTGAGGTAGATTTCATCGTTTGCCACTACCGATTTTGTGCGTTTTGCAACATAGCTCAATCGTTGTTCCGAATGTGAAGTAGGGGATAGAATAGACGATTTTTCTTCGAATGGATCATTTTTCTTTAATTTTGACGGATCTTCTCTTTCGACGGATTCATTGCCGGTTTCATGACAATATTCATTTCCAATAAAAATATCCGTTACATCTATGCCCTCTGGTTGAAAAATGCAATTTTCATTCACAATATCAGTTCCAGTTATATGTTGACCTTTTCTAACCAATTTTTGAGTCAGTGATGGGCGAGTTGTTTTCTCAGATGGATAGTTTTTCTTTTCTTTTTGCAAGTCATCGGAACACGTATCGCTTTCATAGATTTGGATATGAGGTATGTTTGTGACCACCGGTGATTTAGCTGTATCGATGGACGGTGATGTCGCATCTTCCAACAGTTCATCGATCAGTTTAGTTTGTTTAGGGTGGTGATGATCATCCAAATTTCGATGTGTAATAAACCCAGTTCGTGGAGAATCAAACTGCGCAACTGTAACGGAAGCTGTTGCAGTAGTTGTATCTTTAAAGCCAAACTTTTTCTCGGGATTAATTTTTCGGCTACGTCTAGTGAAAGTTTCCTTCTCAGTCTGAGAAAAATGTTTAACAGGGGCATTTGCTGCTTGTTCCACCAACTCACAATTTTCTATTGATAATTCGTCTTGCTGACTGCTCTGCTGCTCGTGACTCTTTTCAACAGTGGCATTGTCTTTTTGTATTTCGCGTGCTGTCTTTTTAGGCTTCCCGGTTTTGTCGGTCAAATAATTTGCAGTATGCATTTTCTGTGTTTCGGCTGCCGATGTTTCATCTTTAATGTTGGGCAATTCGCCCTTCTTTGCTTGCTTTGTAGGTGTTTTTGAAGAAATCTTTGATGCTGGTAGTATTCCATGTTCCGAGTCGTGAATTTTGGTAATCTGCTTGGTGGGTGTTTTTCCAACATCTTCTCCAAACATTTTTTTGGGCTTCAGTTTCCTTCCAGAACGCGACAAAGGTACATCTTCTGCAGTAGAAACTGAGATTTCCAATTGCATTGCATTTTCCTCTACGACTGTCTTTCGTGCTGTTTGCTGTTTCTTGGGTTTTGGAGTTTTCACCGGTGTCGAAGCATCGTTATGCTCGAGCATTCTTTCCATATTCATTTCATAATCGGCGAGTTTGACATTGGGCGGCACAGCTGATCTAGTCTTGCGACTTTGAATTTTGGAATGCTCGGCATTTTCGTTGGGTGCGGAATATTGAGGAGAACTGAGGTAGATTTCTTCGTTTGCAACTACAGATTTGGTACGTTTTGCAAGATTGCTGGGGCGTTGCTCCGAATCCTTATTCAGTTGCGGTGTGATTTCTACTATAGACTTTTTGGATGATCTTGGAGTTTTAGCAACTTGGCCCGCATGCGAGCCTCGTGTATTGTTACCAATCGACCCTTTGCGAGGGGTCGAAAGAAGTTCGCTCTCGTAATCCATTAGCTTTGATGGCAATTTTAGCTTCCGGCCTGATTTCGTCACTGCAGTCTCCTCCAAATTAGAAACATCGTGTTGAGTTTTGGTTGAATCCGCTGCAGTGGCGGCGTTGCTTATTCTATTCGTTGGAACATGCGGCAAATCAGTTGCATCAGCCGTTGGTTCGAAAGACACACTTGATGGTTTTTCCGGTGTGCATGCAACATGCTTGTCAACAGTATCCTTAGTATTTCTCGAAATATTGTTTGCACTGGTTTTTTGTTGAGACACTTCCGACGGCGACAAATGTAAAGGACGTTTCACCTTTCTACCAGACCTAGTGAGCGTGGTTTTGTGACCCAACGCTTCTTCTACCGCACTATCTTTAGCCGGTGTCATTATTGCTTCACCTGAAAGTAAACAATTCGATACTGTCGCTATTGTGCTTTTGGGTCGATGTATTCGACTTACCAGTGCGAATAATATACCCGCAATAAAGTGCCGTATTTCTTCGACTTGTGCGTTCTATTGCGTCTTTATATTTGATGTCGTACACACTTAGCACAATTATACACACGCAATTATGATGGATCAGGATGAAAATAGCGGTCGATTTCAAGATGCGCTTAATGAAATCCTAGGCAAGAACGTTCTACGCGGCGGTAGATGTTAAATGAAACAAACAAAATCAACCTTTCAATCAATCAAAGCAATCTCACTGTTCCACTGAAGCTTGGGAGCGTTTGTTATTTGGCTGTTAACGGCTGGTGACTTTAGTTCACAAAAATTCCGTCGCCAGGGCAGGCGCTTCAAAACGACGGTTCACCATCAAAAGTGACGTTTCAGACATGTTTTCAAAAAGCCGTTAGATAGTTTATATTCTGTTGACAATTTCACTCAATAGCACAACAAAAAGCGAAAGTAATGCGATGACCAGGTCAAGAGCAAGCCAAAAAAGAAATCATTTCAATATTCTACAACAAAGCTTGTATGAAGAATCAAAAATCAACCTTATTGCTTAAATTTTTTTGCATATGCTCTTTACGGAACGTTCGTTTTTTCTGTCATTTCACTGATTAGTGAAAGTTAGTGAAAGTAAGTGATTTTTATTTAGTGTGCTTCTCTGTTAATGTAAAAATATTTAATAGTTTAAGCCTCGAACTATGTGTAAATTTTGGCATTTCAAAGATCCTTTTGCGTAGAAACGTTATTTTGTTCTCAGTAACGCTAGTAACGGGCCGCGATACGAAATGAACGACGACAGCTGTCAATTAGAACAACGCTATCTGCGAACAGACGAACAGGAAAAACGTGGGCTTTTCTCTACCGCTAAAAAACAGCTAATAAACGCTATTTTTCGTGTGAAATACTCGTGTATGGTTTTCAATTGCTGTACAGTTCCCAAGCGTCAGCCATGAATCAGGAAGAGGAAATTCCGACAAGAGGTAAGTGACATAGGATTGTATGAAGGTTCCGGTGTGCTGATTCTATGCTCACATTGTAGTCACGCGAGGTGCTCTTCGTCGTCGATCGGTCGACCAAGAAGCGACACCACAAAAAGCCATCGGCACAGTCACAGCTGGAGGAACACCAAAAAAATCCACCAGCGCAGCCAAAAAACCTTCGGCGCTTAATGTTATTCAAGAGAGCGATGGTGGAAGGCAGGCAAGCCCCGTCAGTGGACGTAGCACACGTCGCCGTACATCAGAAACGGTAGACACGCCGACGACGGTAGGTAAAACAAATAAATTGGTTCAAGCACTAAAAGAATCGGAGAAGCCGGAAGGGACAGGAGGTCGATCTCGAAATTCTTCGCTCAGTGAAGAAAATGTAAAAGCATTCAATGCTGGGCTGGAAGATGTTGGGCACTTGACCCGTTCGCGAACTCCAGTTCGCCTGCGACCATCACAGGAGACATTTACAAGCACTCCGCAGTCAGTGCCAGCCGCTGTACGCCGCTCTGCGCGTCGCAATAGTGTAACGTCTGACGATGGTGTTGCTTCAGTACAATCACTCCCGGTTAGCACTTCGAAAGTGGCTGGTGCTTTGCGCGCTCGGAAAGATGATACCATCATTGAAGAAGAAACTGGCAATGAAGGGTCGGTTTCTTCTGAAAATTCTCTTCGAAGTTCTAACGCTCAACTAAATTCGTCTCAGATTACCGCAGACTCATTTAGTCCACAGAAGCGTGACTTGGAAAAAGGCGTACTTTCTCGAGGAGCGTCCAAGTCACCAAGATTTGGCTCATCGATTAGAATGTCCAATGGCTCGACTCGCTCAAAGAACGTTTCGTTTAGTGAATCGTCCCAGCCAGAAGACAATCAGACAATTACGACGGATAAAAGAATGGTTCTGTTGTTGACAGATTTGCGCGATACTTCTCTACTGACTCGAGAACCGAAAGTTAACGACATAATCACTATTCCGAGAAACCATCAGAAGGTGACTGACTCGAAACTAAATGTCGATCAAAACACGGATGGTAAAGTCAATAAAGAGAAAGCCAATCTCGCTGGCATATCTGATCTTGTTGTACCACAAAGCGAAAAAGATGATAATCAATCAAGTGTAGCAACTACCCTTGTGGACAATATGGTTGCTGAAAATGTTACGGAAGACCGAAATGAAATAAGCGGCGTCGAAGCGTTGGATTCGTCTTTACCCTCAGTTCAAAAAACGGAGAACACCAAAAACAGCGATTCTTACTCGAACGCTTGGTGCCAATCTGTTTGCGGCAGCAGTAGTAAAGGTATTGATGGATTCAGCGTGCAGAAACAGGAAGCAGAAAAAGAGTTGATGAAACAACAGCAAGAAATGTCTGCAAAACCAACAAGATCTTCGTTGAAAGGTGATAAGCACCAGGAAGATAATACCACTATAAACGCAACAGATGAAGATGAAGCTGAAGAGGTAGATGAAGAGGAAAACGCCACTAAAAGTTTCATAGAAAATGAAGCAATAGAGATGGAATGCTACCAATCAGGCGATTCGTTGGACGATGATATGCGACGCGAAATGGAGGAAAATGAGATACCAGAACATGGAGAGGATCTTGGTAGTGAAGACACAGAAGAAGGTGTCGATCAAGAAGAATCAGATGAGAAAGATTCATTTGTCGTATCGGATGGTGATATCGATGAGGAACTAGAAATGGAGCTGCTCGAGGGAACAGATGAAGCTTCGAGCCTAGCTGATGATAGCCCCAAGAAAACTCATGAAGATGCGGAAACTCCTAAAACATCTCCCAAAATAGATGCGGAAGTTAATACTCCCTTGGAGGGGAATCCTGGGGATGTTGGCTCGCCAAAAGTACAAGAGGAAGTAGCATTCAATCAGTCGTTGCGGAAGGAGGAAAATGTGGTTGAGAAGGATCATTCGGCATGTACACCGGACACGTTGGATGTCGTCGAAGCAGTTGTCTCATCGCTACAATTGACCAACGATCGAACTACCATAGCATCACGCAAAAGCCTCTCGGCATTACCAATTACATGCAATAGTAGTGTAATGGTTACAAAACCATTACGCAAAAGCCTCCCGGTTTGTGTCAAGGATCGCTGCTTAGAGGAAACAGGCACTAAACTATCGGACTTGACCCATTCCGTAGAAGGTTCTTCGGGAAACAACGCAGGAAAAAATAATGCGGAGGGGAACAAGTCCCATAATATTTCTATGGCAGAAGACGAAAATGATACAATGGCTTCTCACAAGCAACCAGTTGAAGAGTTCGATAATGAATCGGATGGTGCAGGTGTCAAGATAAAGGATGAAGTAGCACCCAAGAAAGATTTTATCGACAAAAAAGAACATCCCAAAAAATCGATGCCAAACGTTACGCTTGTGTCCTCGTTGTTCTATCTCGGTGGGTCAAAACAAACGACACGCAACAACACTACCGGAGGCGATGGTATTAGCTTGACTTCTCCGCCGCAACCGATAGACGTGAAGAAGTCGAAGCATCCTGGGGTTATGCTCGCCAATCCTTTCGCTACGGATAAATCAAAGACAGTCCGTCGGTCGACAGGGTCGTTGAGTTGTTCGAAAAAAAAGACAAAGGGCGAAAATAATCGTGGCTCGTTGCCGGCAAAACTGAACGAGGATGATGAGCAAGAGAAATCAATCGAAACCGTGGATGAAAAGTCCAATGCAACTCAACAGCAACCAGAAAGCCAATCTCTGGAGCTTGGTGGAGCTGATGCTCTGGTGCCGGATGCCGTGAATAGTGGCAATGCGAAGGATTCCGGCGAAAAGGAAAAGGTTAAAGCAATGAAGGTGACAAAGCCGTTGGAAGCTTACGATCTGGACTCCATTCTTAATCGTTGTAACGAAGTGGTTCGCGCAAACAAAGAGCGGAAAAAAGTAAACTCCGCCGTATTGCAGAAAAAGAAGGTATGTTTTGGTCTATAAAAAGTTTGTTGTTTGTGTAGTCTGCGCTATAGCAAAACGAATAATGTTGTTTACCTAAATTGTTTTATTTCACGATTAGGACGAGAAGAAACTTCGGCGAGAACGAAAGCCTAAGATCGACCCAAAGGATGGTCTTGGCGTCGCACAGGAAAATGTTAACCAGCAAGATTCTGGTCATACGATGTCTGACGACGAAGCGAATGATACGAATACCATATCCGTTTCTACTGGCAACGATTCGGCAGAGCAGCACACGTTGAACGATGTGCATGAAGCAAAAAAGAAAAAGAAAAGGAAGCAGAAGGTGAAGAACTACTTGTTGGATGAGCTTGCTTCGATTAAAAAGGAAAGTGTGGCACGTGCCTTACAGCACAAGCTCGAGCAGATCAAGATGCGTAAACAAGCGAAAAAGGAGCGTAAACTAAAGGAGCAGAATTTATTAAACAAAGAGAATGGCTCTATCGGAACGATGGCAAATACGGAAGGAATCAAAGCAAAGCTGGAGAAAGCCAAACGTAATCAACTAAAACACTCAAATGCAAAGCAGTTGGAAAGTAACCTACAACGAAACGTACAAGTAACAGGGCTTCCCGAGAAAAAGCTGAAAATGCGTGCTGCTGTATCGGCGTTTGCAGTGTTTCAGGAGAACAATGAACGCTCAATGGCCGCATCCATGAAGAACAACGAAAAGAATGTACAGCGGGTTCCAAGTGTGCAAGAGCGGCAGGAAGATTCACCACATTTGATGAAAGAAGAAACTTATCTCTCAAAAAATCCGACAGAACCGACCGACTCTTCAAGACAGGACATTCAAACCAAGCCTACAAATAAAGGATCACTGGCCGATGGCCGTCCAACCAAGATGAAACGCCATATTCCAGAGAACGAGTCGAGCGATGGTATTGTTGCTCAAGGATTACCCGATCAACTCCGACGGCAAAACGAAAGTAAGAATGACGGCGCAGAAGTGGAAATAACATCACATTTGCCTAAACAAAAAGTGAAACTGCCAGTTCAAAAGATATTAAACAGAAACCAGGAGTGTAATGAAAAAGCCCTGGCTGGTTCTAAAGATTCTGTCAACAAATTACTTAAAAAAGACAAAAAGATTCAAGGCACCCAATCTCTGGTTTCAGTTGTTTCCACTGCCCTAAGTGCCTTTAATCAATCGATGGTTGCCAATAGTTTGAAGGAAAAGAAAACAAGTAGACCATTACGAGATCACCATCATCAGCAGCAGTTGCAGGCGGATTTCAAAGCCCATGACATTACAAAGCTCAAACGAAAGCGTTTTTCCGAGGAAAATACCTCGCCAACACCGCCGCAACCAGCGAAATTACCCAAATTGAAGGCTTTGCAGCGCTTGGCACATGGCTTTGTTGAGCAAACCGTTACACCGGAAAAAGAACGTTTGAAGCGAAACTTTGGTTTCGTCGAATGTCAAGCGACACCAAAAGCAATCGGATTCAAGGTTCAGTCCGTGCTACCAACAGAAGCAGAAGAGCTGCGAGCCATGCTAGGGGATGGCAGCAAGAAGACAGCTGGAGGCCGTAAAAAAAAGGGAAAGTCAAGCACGATTCTTGCCGCGCAGTCGAACCGCAGTCTTCCGCTACCAATTTGGACTAGTTCCGGATTTTTCATGGAAGACGACATCGGTACGGATAAAATGACCGCCTCGAAGCGAGGACGAAAAGCAAATGCAACTGTAAACGATAGTTCAAGCAGTTATAAAAATGTAAAGGGACATAGAGGTTTCAAACTGAAGATGCTTCGAGAACCATCAAACGGAACTGCGGAAAATCGACTTACGAAGCCACATCTCATCGACAACGCCATCGTACCAGATTCGGTAATCAATTTTAAGCGGCAACAGCTGCTGGAAAAAACAGCTCACCTGCGCGAGAAGCAAAAGAAGGTTGGCAGCGTTTAAATCCATTTTGGGACACTTCAGATGGTCATGCTTTCTTTTTTCATTTTCTTTATTGTTATCATTTTAAGGTAAATTAAAAATGTCTGTGCCCAATCTGCATTTTTCTGAAGTAGCAGTATAAGGAAGCCAGTGAAGCGCGATAAAAATATTCAGAATAAACATTGTTCTACCGAAGTTGTGTAACATGTGCATTAAATCTCTTATTCAAAGAATAATTCATTCAAGCTATCGCGTGCTCTGTAACAAGTAAGTTCGTGTTATTCCAGCAAATAAGTTCGGTAAATATTCATTGGTCTTGGAAAAATTTGGTCTATTGGTGAATGCTGTGTTGGGTGGTCATGACTTAGGGTTTTATGTTCATAGAACTCCCTAGCTTGCTCGGCGATTGTAGCAGCCGGATAAGTAAATAAAGTCCAGATAAATTGAACGTCTTTACTGGTTAACAAGTGGTGTAATCTCCGCATGACTTATATTTCCACACGGACGGACTATTACTACCCAAAAGAAATAAGCACTTTCCTTTCTCCTTCGTGTGAGTATTCTTTAATTCTATTCCGACTGGCACTACCAGCAGGTACAGGTGAGTTTTCCCTCTAGAGTTCAAGGACCACTCTGGAATCTATGCCCAGTTAGTCAGTGCACACTAAGGTCAACTCGCCACTGTAACCTGAATTTCGGATTCATTCTTTTCAAGTCATGGATTGAGAAACAAGATTTTTTATACAGCGTTCAAGGTAATAATCTTCAAGTTCAACGATAGCGAGTGACCCCAATGCAACTACCATCTGTATTTTTGTTTTGCAATTGTCGACTGGCGACATTTATTGTTCTTCATTCCCACTCCTTGCTACGCTGAATCATTATCATTTTGAATACTATTCCAACCATTGAAACGTTTTTAAGCACAAATTATGAAAGTTAGTTTTGTTTTGATAATTTTTTTAAAGTTTGGTTGTTTGTATAGAAAGAAGAGAATAAGAGATTTAATGCACATGTAACACAAGTACATCTCCCTATTCTGGTTCGGTTTCTCTATGCTGTACAGACCCGTCTATATGCATTAATTTCGTGAGTTCGTTCCTGTTGGTTCATTGTTTGTTTCTCCATTCCTGCGTCCGAAGACATTCACAATCTTGACTATTCCGTGATCATTTGTCACAAAAACAAACCGAGGCCTGCCACACATCATGTAATCAGTAAGCATTATTCGTTGTGCTTATTTTGAAAGCATGTACACATAACAAATTTTTCTCGATCTAATAGAAGCGGTCCTAACACCTGTTTCAAGACTCTTCGAACATATAGAGTTTAATCAAAAGGGAGCAAATCTCATTGACCACATGCGTCCGTGTACTTTAGGTTTATTTAAAACACGTACAAATTACGGAGAAAGATGGCTTTTAGAAGCATACTAAACACACCTTATATTGTTACCTATAAATTGTTTCGTTTTCCACGGAGGGTAGAATAAAGGGAGTATAGTGTGGATCGGATAGGTTTTTGTTGTAAATACACCATTTGTTTGAGTTTCAGTTGTGTTTGTTTGGGTTTGACTTTATTTTTTACCATTTGCAAGCAATATGCTTCGTTCGTTTTGGTACAAATGTTCCACTTTTTCTTCATGTGTTGTTACCGTTGTTATTTTTTTTTATCGGATTTATGCGTTTTCTCTACTCTTCAATATGAATTCCAGATTTGGCTCCCTGGTGTCCCTAAGTTACAACGTTTGTCTGGTAAATATTGTGTAATTCTGGTTAATGCATCTGAATGTCGCATGGAACGAATGAAAAGAAAATAATTCTCTACTTCCAATGCAAATTCGTGAGCAATGGTTAAACGGTGATCTGTTCTTTCCATATTAGGCGTCACGATGCTACAAAACAAAAAAGAACGACTGGTATCAGTCTTGTCAAACGTAAATCGTAAAACGTGCGGTTCGACCTAGCATACATAGTGTCCGGCAGACAAATAGTTGGTTTTCTGTTACTTCTGCTACACATTTCCGTTTTCTGAAAGTTTGCTGTTGTTCTGCTTACAACTCTCGTTATGATTTGCGCACATCGCAGCACGAGTAAAATGCAAATAAGTGTATGTTGAATTTGTTACCATTATCCGTAGTACTTTTTGCTTACTGTATTGTGTTTTTTATGGATAAGAGTCTTTCCATTTTTCTTCTGCATGCGTTGCTTTCCGTTCTCCACTACTGATTTCGCACTGTGATGCTGCGGAAACTGCCATCCTCGCCGTCATTGCTGAGCATTCGCGCTTTTCTTACTATTGAGACAAGATTGCTTGCCTAGTAGGCACCACCATCGCGGCGCCGATCGTCCTCTCGGTCCCGTCGGTCATCGTTGATGATCGTGTTGATCATGTCGCGGGCACGATCAATGTTCATCTGATCGCCCATCACCGATACATTATTGGCGCCGTTCTCGTTGCGAGCCTTGTCTGCGGGGTGTAATAAGTTGGATGTAAAGAGAAGCAACGGGTGTGTGGAAGGATTTGGATGGTCGATTCGTTGGTAGAACAAGCGGGAGGGAAGAGTGTGAGTGCGGTTATGGTCCAGTTATCGATTATTCAGCGCACACACACTCTTCCCTCCCGCTTGTTCTACCAACGAATCGACCATCCAAATCCTTCCACACACCCGTTGCTTCTCTTTACATCCAACTTATTACACCCCGCAGACAAGGCTCGCAACGAGAACGGCGCCAATAATGTATCGGTGATGGGCGATTCGTTGGTAGAACAAGCGGGAGGGAAGAGTGTGTGTGCGCTGAATAATCGATAACTGGACCATAACCGCACTCACACCGCACCAACCATCACTGGGGATGCATTCTCCCTTTTCCTATTGCGACGAACGGCGAAAAGAAGGGCGGATATGCCTTTCACGGGTTTCGCTACTATACACACTGATTTCCTGCCTGCCTGGCGGCGGTTTCAAGCGGTCAGTTTCACACAAATAAGGTTTATTTGACGACGTCTGCGAGCAGTAACAGGATTTCAGCATATAGCAACGTTTCACCGTAGTAGTAGCAGTGGCAGTAGACGCACGGCGTACAATTTACTTTTACGATTGTCTAGTGTACCGGGCACCAACCAGCACTTAGAACAGAGAATATGCTCATCGAACGTTGATACGGAATTCATCGCCATCACGTCGTGCGAACAGCTTTCTGACCGTTTCTCGTACACCGTGTATTGCGTTAACCATGGAAGCCGTTAGGGAATGACTCCAAAAATACGTTTCATCTTCACCGTACAGGCGTCATCCAGGAGGCGACCTTCGCAGTACCAATGAGCCGTTCGGTAGTAGTAGTAGTAGAAGTACACCACACATCTAGTTACCAGAGAAGCTCTCACATCCTTCTTTTCATGTCATACCATCTCGTCTACGGAACATCTTCTACTAAAGCATACAACTCACGCTTACCGATCTGCACCGACACACGGCAACGGTCCTGGATTTCGCGGATCTTGTTACCGCCGCGCCCGATAATGAACTTCACCTTGTCCGCTTCCACCTCAAATACCTCGGTTTTGGCTGTGGCCGGATCAATTCTTGGGGGACCTCGGCTGCCGCCGCCGGGACCACCACCGCTGCCTCGATAACCACCACCTCCACCAGCGCGGTATCCGCCGTCTTCGTCCCGGCGGCCACCGTAGCTACCGCCACCGGAGCGGTAGCCTCCGCCGCCACCACCATTGCGATCATAACCCCCTCGATCGCTACGGTAATCACGACGCTCGCGGTCGTAGCTGCCATAGCTATCGCCGCCGCCGCCGCCACCACCACCATACCCGCGGTCCGAATCGTCACGTTCTCTCCAGTCTGGCATATTGGAAAAAATATTTGGCGAGGATCTAAAAACAAAAAAAATAAAAATATCGATTAACTTAAAAAAGGAATAAAATTACTTTAGTTTCTGTACATTAGAACAGCTTTGCCCCTCAACAACGTAAATCATGCGCGCTACCAAGAAACACTCTCCTTTGGCGTGGCTGTAACGCCACGAAACCACGATGTCGATTCGTACTGAAAATACTGTCTTAAAAACAAAATGGTGTCCGGCTTGAGTGGAAAGCATGGAAGAAAAAGTCGAATTTCTCTTTTATTTTCGCACTTGTTACTTGAATCTCGCTCTTTTACATAGCAAACGTGCATTTGCTGATTAAACTGTCATGAAAAATGCGAGGCGGGTTTATTACTTTCTTCTTTTACATCGCACACACGCAGACTCGAAAGTGCCGGAAGATAAGAACACATAATTTTTGCATCTATTTCTACAGTGAAATCATTCCAATGGATGAAAAAGACGCGAACGCAGCGCACGTTATAAACAAAACTGGCTCGTGTAGCTATGATAGAATAAAGAACCATTTAGGAAAATGTACCTTCTACAATCACTACGGTTAACCACGCGTAAAATTCGATACACCAAGCTTGCCCGTTGAAAATGTTGAAACTGTTAATGTCTTTATTATATAGGATTTTGAGCCTGAAGCTTTAAGCTTAAAGCTAAGCGACTCTGCGTTCCCGATCCCTGGTTTTGCCCTTTTCTCTCTGCATTTCGTTATTCTCTCATTTCACTTCGGTTTCTCTCGTTTCACTTCGGTTATTTTCGCCGCGTTCTTGGTCTCTGGTTTTCTACATGCGACTTCCAACTATTTTTTTAATTTTCGTATGACTGACGAACGGAAAAGGGATAGCTGACGCTAGAGCAGGACGAAACGTTTTACTGGATGATTGGCCGAATATGCTCTGTCGACTTTAGCCGGCTGGATTCTCACGCCAAGTTCAATGTCGACACGTTCGGGGCACGTTCGTATAAAACGGAAGTGATACGATGTGATGAGTTCAATTTGAAAGCATCGCTTTTATATCTCAGCTTCAATATGTTTTTTATATATGCATTAAATTTAACTCATTGGTACGTGTTAATATGTTTTTAATAAGTATTGTAAACTGATAGAATAAATTAAGCAAAACATATATCGACTGATCCAACTATTTCTATCCTGCTATTTTCATGCAACATCCTTAACAATGAACGTTTATTAAATTTGTTGCTTCATTGCCACAGGATTATTTTATTTTACACTCATTATTTCATAACTTAAATTATTTTCACAACTTTCAAAGTTTTTATTTTATTAAGTTTTGTTAACGGATCTTAATTGTGGTAATGCTAGAGCTAGCAGCCATCATATGGCTCAGAACAATTAATAATAAATAGCAATAACATTAAAAGAGTGTGAGAAGTAAAAACGCTACTTAGTAAAATTACTTAGCTTTAAATTTTCATGCTCCTCAATAGTTTTCAAAGTTCAATATTCAAAATAAAAAACCGAATCCAAAGTTCATCCCAAATCCCAACGCAAAAGGGGCTTAACACGTGGGCTGAAAAGTCCCGGGCTTAAGGGGGAAAACGCTTTTTTGTTGTCACAGTAAGATTTATGTTGATTTAAGTTGACACAAAAACGTACATAGTTGCTCCTTGGGGATTTATTAGTTTCTATGCCAAAGGCGTCCGATCGAACTCCGGCAGTGCATATCGTCTTGAGTGCAAAAGTTTTAAGTTGGTGCTTCATACGACGTGCTACGTGCTTCATTCATTTTGTTTATTTTGTTAACAATTAACTAATTTAAACTTCACTACATTTTTTTTTAAACGGTCTCGAGTGAACTAGTACACCGCAGTGTGGTAAGCGCCTACAAAAAGCAGCATACATCACCTTATTTATTTGGCGATTTCAAATCATATTTTCTGTTGATAACGAAACTAAATGTAAAATCAACAATAAGAAACCACTTTAAAGTCTCGGTGTGGTCTTTGGAGATACGCAGAAGAATTTCTGTACGAAAACCGCACTCAGGCGATCGCTATTCCGATGTGCCGCGTACAAATCCTCGGGGGGAGGTCCTCTGTGGTACAACTGGTCGAGATTAGTACCAGCAGTTAATTACATGTGTCGTCACACTTAGCACCAGGAGAGAGGGTATTCTGTTACCCTCCCCAGAAGCAACAATCGTCGGTCCACGGAAGCTAATTTTCGCTAACAGAGGCGCTGACAGGTTATGGTTCTTTGTTTAATTTGATACCCCCCTGATCTGATAAAGAGTCGCTTGAAGACAGTCCTGTTGTTAAGCCAAACAATTTCGCATTTGTTTTATGAGATCTCCCGCGAGTACCAAGGGGGGTTAATTTCCAGCGTACCTGTATGCGAAAATTTACAACCTAGCCCAGCTATACAAGCGCCAAGGGGGGGATTGTGATATAAAGCGATGAAATCAGCATCCTACTTTGAGAATGCAGTGAAGTTTGGCAAGGAGAAAGTCATCCTACATTCTTTAGGATCGTTGCGTTACGCACATTACACGAACTACAAAATGGAAGATACAGTTACAAAACTACCCGGTAAGTTGGGGAGAATGTAAGACAGGATACCAGTTCATCGTAATTCATAATAATTTTGTTGCTCCACCACCTAGAACCAAAAGATGTTACATTCCAGAGACCCGTTAAACTGGATGAGGCTCTCTTGATGACCAGTATGTAGTATCTGCCTACTAAGGCCGAAATCTGTAACGAAACTAAGATCGAGATCTGTATTTTAATATTTGATTCTTAGGATTTGGTATCTATAACCTCTGTCTGATTGCGATTTCTGGCACCATATTAGCATCTGTTCTGTTGGAAACGTTAGGCATCAGCTACGTATTGCCGGTTGCCGAATGTGATCTGTTGCTGACGACCAAAGAGAAGGGTGTTCTTAGTGCGATTTCTTTTGCTGGAATTATCAGCAGTTCCCATCTATGGGGATTTCTAGCCGACACACAGGGGAGAAGAGCGGTCATACTGCCCACACTATTTCTGGCTTTCACCTCCACCGTAGTGTCAAGTTTCACCACTAGCTTTTGGCTCATCACCACAATGCGCTTTTTGACCGGATTTTTGTAAGTATAAATCAGTGCAAATGTGTTTTGTGTTGTGAACTGGCACGTCTCTAAATATCGGTACGTGTTTTAGTATCTCTGGTTCGTCTGCTACAATCTACGCATATTTGGGAGAGTTTCACGCCAAAAGGAACAGCTCACGTGCAATCATGGGAGCATCTTTCGTATTCGGTGTCGGTTGCATTCTGTTACCACTAATCGCCTGGTCTGTTATAAACCAGGAGTGGGAATTCACGATTCCATTACTTGACGTAGTTTATCGACCATGGCGGTTGTTTTTGGTTGTTTGCGGGTTACCGAGCCTGGTCTGCGGACTAGCACTGTTGTACTTTCCGGAAAGCCCAAAGTTCCTCTTTTCGCGAGAAAAAGAACAAGAAACAATTACCATCGTGCACAAAATGTACCTCTGGAATACCCGTGGAAAGGCACCAAAACTGATGCTAACCTCACTACTGCAGGAAACAGAGGCGCAGCAGACAAAAATTCGTCGCGAAGAGGCGGCGAATAGTAAAAGTGCACTAAAGGTGTTAAAACAAATGTGGCATCAGACGGCCCCATTGTTCATGGGATCCTACTTAAAGCGAACAACAATTATTTGCGTGTTGCAATTTGGAATTTACCTTACATCAAATGGGATGTATATGTTCTTTCCCGATATACTGAATCGGATGGCTGAGCTGGAGGATGCAGGTATTGAACGAACTACCATTTGCAACGCGGTCTACGCAACCCGTATTGATATGGAGAACTTGGAGAAAGTAAATCACAATCAAACCATTGAGTTACCTGAAGCATGTCACCAGAAGCTGGACATCTCTGCCTACGAACATTCGTTCGTTTTAGAAACGATTTATGCGCTAGGTTTTGCTGTGATTGGACTCGTTGTGAATGCAGTTGGAAGACTTCCTATTTTGTTGTTCGTTTTCGGTGTTTGTGGAATTAGTGGTATTTTAATCGTGTACATCGATTTACCACTGTTGGCCATTTGGTTTTATCTAATATTACTAACTTGCGGTTTCTGCATCAGCGTAGTCAATGCTTGCACGGTAGACTTGTTTCCTACAAATTTACGGTAAGGTATATTTTCTCGACTACATGCAACAAACGTTTCAAGCTACATTTTATATTTAACAGAGCTATGGCTGTGTGCATATCACTCATGTTCGGACGCCTAGGAAGCGTTGTCGGTGCCAACATTGTGGGCATTCTGCTAGATTCCCATTGCGAATTAACATTCTGGATTTCTGGCGTATCTCTTATCGGATGTGCTGTACTTTCGTTCTTTATACCTAAAATCTACAGCCGGAGCGTGTCGGAAGGAAGGATCAGCATTTCGTCACGATGATGTTTGTTGCTGCCCTCAAATTGTACTCTTGGTGAATTTTATAGACTGAAAAATAAAACTCAACATATTTTATCACTTTAACTTTCTGTTAATAACAGAAAAGCTGTTTAGCGGTACATTCTACTTGCAGCAAGCAAATTTGAATGTGACAATTCGTCGAGTCGACTGTAGCCGTACTGTACGAACATACCCCAAGTATGCAATCCAACGCACACAGCGAAAGAGAATGTCAGTTTTCGCCGGTATTCCACTTTATACGTAAATTTTACGGGCTTTTCGTCAAGAAACAAATGAAATTAACATAGCCCTTATTGACTTTCGCATCAAGATTATCTTATTGTTTTAATAACACGATCGCGCTAACGACCATTCGGTGGTTTGAGGTTAGACTAAAACCTCACCAACACATTGCCATTTTTACGATGTCACAAAGCAAACTAAAAATGCTTACAAAGTAAAATTTGAGTAAAGCACGCGAACGCGAATCTTGTTAAAATTTAGCAGTGGCAACATACTTTTCCTCGGCAACTTACTTTTCCGTTCGTCGTTCTAAACGTTAACTCTCCCGAAAGATAAAATGTGGTCTGACGAATGCTGGGATGACGATATCTCCCCGTCGTCGCAGCCCTTGGCAAGTAGCGTTCCTCAACGCGATACGCGTCCTCGAGGTTTCGATTCAACGGACCGAAACTCTGTCACAATACCGCTTCGCAGGGCTATTGTTCCGAAAGTGATTGGAAGAGGTGGAGCTACAATACGACAATTACGAGAACAAACTGGTGCTCGGATCGTTGTTGGTAATGGCAGTGTTCTTTCTTTGAGAAAATAATTGCACACTACCACGTCTTACAAATTCATCCGGGGCTTTCACTAACGTTTTTACAGATTCGTCGACGGACAGTGACGGGACCGTCCGCATATCCGGAACACCTAGCGAAATAGAAGCAGCCCGCGAACGTGTGAACGACATAATAAATGGCTCAAGAGTAGGATCCGGAAATCAACATAATGAGCATTATCGTTCTCGTCCAAAGGCTGATTATGGTAGTTACGATCGTTTTTCTGAAAACCGTTATGGGAACGATTCAAGCGATAGCTGGAATCAATCGAGAAGCCGCAGGGAAGATGGAGGACGTCATCATCATCAAGAAAGACGGGAACAGAGTTCGACGACGGCAAGCAGAGGTAACGATGACAAGGACTTTGAGCTAATCGACTGGGACGCACTGAATAAGGCATCAGACGAAGCTTCGCGCGAAAAATGGTCCAAGTGTCCTCCGCTGGTGAAGATGTTTTATCGAGAGCACGATGAAGTAGCAAAGCTAACAGCAGAGACGGTGGCAGCCTTTCGCGAGGCCAACAACAACATCGTGGTCGACCGTACATTCAAAAACACAGCCGAAGAACAGTCACCGATCCCGAATCCAGTTGGCGAGTTTTACCATGCGTTTGGCGATTATCCAGATTTGATGGATGAATTAAAAAAACAAAAGTTCCTAAAGCCTACACCGATCCAGACACAAGCTTGGCCAGTTTTGTTGCGCGGCGAAGATCTGATAGGAATTGCACAGACAGGCACAGGCAAAACATTGGCCTTCCTTTTACCTGCTTTTATACACATCGAAGGGCAACCAGTCTCTCGGGCGAAACGCGGAGGTCCGAACGTGCTAGTCCTAGCACCCACGAGAGAACTCGCCCTACAAATCGAAAAAGAAGTGGCCAAGTATCAGTTTCGCAACATCAAAGCCGTTTGCCTCTATGGTGGCGGCGATCGTCGAGCACAAGTGGGTGCTGTTCAACGCGGAGTGGAGATCCTGATTGCAACGCCCGGCCGCCTGAATGATCTTGTGGAGGCTGGCATAGTTAACGTGTCGAGCATCACATATCTGGTTTTGGACGAAGCCGATCGAATGCTCGATATGGGCTTCGAACCCCAGATTCGCAAGGTTTTGCTAGACATCAGGCCTGATCGACAAACTGTGATGACCAGCGCTACGTGGCCCGATGGTGTTCGAAGGTTAGCGCAAAGTTACATGCATGACCCGATACAAGTGTACATTGGGTCGCTTGATCTAGCTGCCACTCACACGGTTACCCAACTGATTGAAGTTATGGATGAAGAGGACAAGTACCACCGCATAATTGAGTTTGTGACGCACATGCAACCGAAGGATAAGGTAATCATATTTTGTGGCAAAAAGTCCCGCGCCGACGACCTTTCTTCGGAATTCGTGCTGGCCAACATAGCTTGTCAGTCGATTCATGGTGATCGCGAACAATCCGATCGTGAGCAAGCACTAGAGGACATTAAACGGGGCTATGTAAACATTTTAATCGCAACGGATGTAGCGTCGCGTGGGCTTGATATCGAAGATGTAACGCACGTGATAAACTATGATTTTCCGCGCAACATTGAGGAGTATGTGCATCGTGTGGGGCGAACTGGCCGTGCTGGAAGGACGGGTATATCGCTTAGTTTCCTCACCCGTTCTAACTGGTCGGTAGCAGCGGAGCTGATAAAAATTCTGGAAGAAGCCAGCCAAGAGGTTCCGGCCGAAATTCGTGACATGGCGGAGCGGTTTGCCGCAAAAAAGGATCGTGATGACCGTACCCGTAGAGGAGGTGGCCTAGGTTACAGAGGAGGCGGTGGCGGTGGCCGATACAGTGGCAACACTCGACGCTGGTAGTTTTCTTTTTAATTTAATTTCTTTCCATGCGGATTTCGGTCTTTACGCAAAACATGTTTTTCCATTTTTTCCCTTCAATTATATAAACGTTATGAAACAAAACATCAAACATTTAAATTAAATGTTTGCTTTGACCCTCAAGAGACAGGCTAACCTGTATTCGACGGAGAATTTATTATAAAAACAGAATTAGCATCGTCACTTTATTGTTAAATTTGACATGATGCCTTAAGAAATATGACAGTACGAGAATAAGAATTTCTATAACTAGTTTCAACAATCGATTTACCTGCACTATGGTTGTGTTTATTATTTTCATCCATTTCTTTTCAAAACAAGCTTTTTGTGTCAAATTATTCAAATGAAATACCAAATTACGAGTTGTCGGATAATAAAACATTCCACATATCCAACAGTTATGAACCTATATGTGGCAGAAGGAGAGCTATCTGAATCCGTATATATCAATGTTGTTATGCTGGCTCTGTGGAAGTTATAAATTAAGTTTGAATTGAATTTTATTCTGTACCCGAAGAAGTCGTCGCAGCTTAGTTTTGTATGACAAAACTAATATGAAATGAATGAATAGATTTTTTTTTGTATCAAAGATAAAATTATGCTGTTTTTATTATAATTTTGCTCGCATCTAATAAGCATTGCCGGAAAACCGTTTAACAAAACAAAAATTCCAAAAGGGAAACATACATTGTGGGGGAAGCCGCCCCAGTTTAAGTTAAGAGTGTACCTGTGGGGAAGGCAGACCCGTGCAACAATGTAGCAGCGCGAACGCTGTGACCACCCAAACTGCAGCTACTGGGGAAAGCGCGCTACGCAGCAAAAAGGGTCACCGCGGAGTTAGGGCTCAAATAAGTTGGGACTCGCTGAACGCTGAGTTTGATCAAGGTCCAATATCAATAGCATTCCAGACATAAATAACAATAGCTTTCTGCCCTGGGAGGACAGCGGCCCTCCGAGGGCAGTAATCGTACAGTGAAAGAACTGAAAGCAGACGTATACGCAAACAACAGACAACAGTGAAAGTAAAAGACAGAAAATAGTGTAAAAGTCTTTAGCTTTATTAAACTCACTCACCTAGCTTGATACAATGTTTATCTAGTAGAAACTAAAGGCCAACCGGAAGACTAAAGTTTTCAATGGATGTCCAGTTCAATAGGTTTGCGCTCAAATTGACTGTACTGCTTTCTTGGCAGCTTCGTCCAGATCGACGGCAGATTGGATTTTCAGTCCCGAGAGTTTAAGAATTTGTTTGGCTTCATTCACGTTCGTGCCTTCCAGACGAACAATCAACGGTACTTGTAAGTTCATGGTTTTCGTCGCACTTACGATGCCATTGGCAATTGTCGCACAGTTCACGATGCCCCCAAAAACATTCACCAAGATTGCTTTTACATTCTCATCCGACGTAAGAATCTGGAAAGCTTTCAGTACCTGATCTTCCTTCACACTACCTCCCACGTCTAGAAAGTTAGCCGGACTCCCCCCATTCAACTTGATAATGTCCATCGTGGCCATAGCAAGACCGGCTCCATTCACTAAACATCCAATGTTGCCCTCCATGGCTATGTAGTTGAGATTGTATTTTGATGCTTCGATCTCTTTCGGATCCGTGTCTTCATGCACTTCCATTGCAAAAATATCCTTTTGGCGGAACTGGGCATTATCATCAAAGTTAAGCTTGGCATCAACCGAAATGACACGACCATCGTCTGTTTCTGCCAGCGGGTTAATTTCAATCTGCACCGCGTCTACCTTGGTAAACAGGCTGTATAACTTCATAATTTCGTCGGCAGCTCGCTCCAACAGCATATTATTAAACTCGAGGAATTTGGCAACGTCGAGTGCTTGCACGCGCGTGATGCCTTTCGTAATGTCGACCGGAATTGTTTTAATTTTACTCGGAGTTTCTTTTGCCACTGCTTCAATGTCCATTCCACCGGCGGGGGATGCTATCAGCACGGGTCCGTTGTGTTCCCGATCCATCACTATTGAAAAATATGTTTCGCGCACAATGTTCGTCAGAGGTTCGTCAGGGGTTCGTCAGGGGTTCGTCAGGGGTTCGTCAGGGGTTCGTCAGGGGTTGCTCAGGGGTTGCTCAGGGGGGTTTCAGGGGAATCGGAATCGTCAGAGGTTCGTCAGGGGGGTTTCAGGGGAATCGGAATCGTCAGAGGTTCGTCAGGGGGGTTTCAGGGGAATCGGAATCGTCAG
>NC_071286.1:47752438-47752660 GCF_943735745.2 Anopheles bellator
CCGGGGGGTTTCAGGGGAATCGGAATCGTCAGAGGTTCGTCAGGGGGGTTTCAGGGGAATCGGAATCGTCAGAGGTTCGTCAGGGGGGGTTTCAGGGGAATCGGAATCGTCAGAGGTTCGTCAGAGGTTCGTCAGGGGGGTTTCAGGGGAATCGGAATCGTCAGAGGTTCGTCAGGGGGGGTTTCAGGGGAATCGGAATCGTCAGAGGTTCGTCAGGGGGGT
>NC_071286.1:47752760-47772925 GCF_943735745.2 Anopheles bellator
GGTTCGTCAGGGGGGTTTCAGGGGAATCGGAATCGTCAGAGGTTCGTCAGAGGTTCGTCAGGGGTTCGTCAGGGGTTCGTCAGGGGTTGGTCAGAGGTTCGTCAGGGGTTCGTCAGGGGTTCGTCAGGGGTTCGTTCGTTCGTATGTCTGTCTGTGCCGATTGATGCCATTGCAATCCAAGCGACATCCCAGGACAGGCTACGCCGTTTTTTGCAGACTTTCAAAAACATCATTCCGATGCGTTCCTTAAAAGCTTCTCTGTCGGTTTTAGATTTCGATCGAGATGGATTTATTGGACAGTCGGACTTGCTGAACGTTATCACGGCGCTGACCCGCAACGAGCTGACGGTTGAAGAGCATCAACAAATCGCTGAAAAAGTGATCGAATAGGCGGATGCGGATCGAAGAGGCGGATCGACACTAATGAAGAGTTTCAACTCGTTTGCTGGTTCCGCTTCGGCTTGATCTGTTTTGGAATGCGGAAAAATTGCCAGAGGAAGGCGGGCACGGACGAGGCATGTGGAAAAGCTCCAGGCGAGCTCCTAGGGCCACAAGTAGCTGTATTGGAAATTCGGAAAAGTAATAAATCTTGCATTTTTCGTACTCTTCGCAGAAGATTTGTGGCTTGGTCCCGGAACACGCTCAGACCACGGTGTGTGTTTAATCAGAATAAGTAGCCGAATTCGCTGACATCGAACGACGACGGAGGGTTTGAGCAACTTTTACCTTTCGGTCTGTGAAGTGGATTAATTTTGAGTGATTCCTGTAAGCAGAACCGCTTCTCATGTTTATCCTATCACACATATGGGACCCTAATGGATTATAACGGTTGGTTCTCGGTGAATGTCTTAAAATGGTTCTCGGTTAATGTCTGGTGAATGTTGGTACGCACGTAGTGAAAACAATCGATGTTTAGTTAAAGCTTAATGCACAGATTAAACGTTCACTTATAATGGTTAAAATATATTTATATTTTATCGTTGTGACAATGCTTTATTACGTTTCTGTCACGATGCTGCTGTAAAATGTAACTTGGTTACTGAAGCAATTGTCCTTTGAGGATACCAGCTACGATTAAGAAATGCGTTCAACTTCTAACCACACTTCACCGGCCGGTCCGTGAATCAAATTGATCGGATCAATTTTCAATGGCTGATTCGCTTCTCCGGTCGGAACACCAAAGCGATAGTGCTGCAACAGCATCGCCAATCCGAGTCGCGTTTGCAGCAGTCCGAAACGCATTCCGATACAAATCCGCGGTCCTTCCCCGAACGGAAGATAGCTGAAGCTTGGTTTCGATTCGAATCGTTCAGGGCGGAAAGCGAACGGTTCCGGGAAATGATCTGGATCATGCTGGAAGGCCAGATTTGGTACGATCACTCCAACGCCGGGCGGTAGCAGCTTTCCATTCGGTAGACGGTACGACTGGTTCGTGATGCGATGCAACGTTGCAACCGGGGGATAGAGACGAAGTGTTTCTAAAAAAAGAAAGACAATGATTCACCCGTTTAGTGTCCTCGTGACGGGCCCGTTCCTACCGTTGATAATCTTACCTGTCTGTAACCCGTCTGATTGTGCCTAAAAAAAATGCTTAAATTTCTAACTGTTCCTTGCCTTTCCTTCATAAACGCTCCTTGGGCGGGATGGAGGCTAGCGAACGGCACTGCAAGTAAAAATACATGTAAACATTGTTGTTCGTTAACATTTTTTTGTTTCGTAGCATTTTATCCGAAATACTCACCGATACCTGCCAGGGCTCCGATGCACTGAGGAGGTACATCTCGCACCTCTCGTTGGAGCATGTCGCACCCGGTTGTTGGACCTGTGTGCTCGCTTCTGCAATGATTGTTATAAAATGTTCTTATTTAATGTAAAAAATCTTATGTAAAAAATGTTACCGTCTTTATACGGGTCGGTCTTGGCACGCTGCTTAGAGTTCCAGAGAAACCTTTGGATTTTGTTCTTTATTTCCTCTGTGTATGCCTCCGTGGTTTTCTGGCCATCGTTGAACATTAGCATTGCTGCCAAAAAAAACGTTTGTGGCGTTCGGAAAGGTCACAAGAGCATACTTTTGTTTTCTCTTGAACCAGGTGCAGCGGCCGCTAAATGTCCGCTCCATAAATAAGTCCATGCATGCGCCAAATGCGGAACGGCGACTGCAGTGCAGCGCTACATTGCTTTTGTCTACATGAGCGGAAATGTAGCCGCAAAAGCAATGCACAAAATGCTCGGACGTTGCAAGCCGTTCCACATTTTGCAGATCTTCTATGGACTTAATGGGGAACATACGGGATCCGCGGACAGCTACAACCGGATCGCCGCCACGTTCGCCGCACGCCGCCACAACCGGATCGCAGCCAAGTTCGCCGCGCGCCGCCACAACCGGATCGCCGCCGCCGCCCATGAGAGTCTCTGGGGCTGGGTCCTGTACTGATTCTCCCATGAGAGTCTCTGGGGCCGAGTCCTCCGAGTCGAGAAGCAGCCGTTGGCTGATCTGTGGCTAGGGAAAAAGTAATTCATAATTGTATCGGGATGTGTTTTTATTAATCGTAGTTAACAGTAATGCATCATAACTTCAATTCATTAATTCAATTTTGATCCCTTCGTTCGATCAGCACCTACCGTCACTGACTCTTCACGGGGTCGTTCCCAAAATCGCCTGACAGGCGATTCCTCCTGTGTACATACAATACGAAGTTAATTCCGGTATAAACTTTCAGCACTTTTAAACTTTTTTATATTGGAATATTTACCTCATCAGAATCGCCCCAACTTGAAGTTGATCGGGCAACATTACATTGAACTTCAGTGACACCAGTAAATTCTTTGGGATCCACCGGGTGTTGGGGAAAATTCGGAATCTGTCACGGAAAAGTGCAATTTATATTATAAAAATGAATTTCTGTCCGTGTGCGGTTTATAGACTCCGACGGGTTACAACGGGTAGCGATCAGAGATTGGTAAGGGCAAAAGTTAAGCACAACACAAGATTCCAAAGATCAAAGCTAGTCAAGAAAAGTGATAACATTGATGTAGAACGACTAAAAGAATTGAGCGAAGAATTTGCAACAAAAATGAATGCTGAGTTGGAGGACATAGATAGCCAAAACAGTACATTGGACAATATGTAGTACAAGCAAAAGTTATGTTATGTTTAAGTTAAGTTTATGTTTGTGTTAAGCAGACGGTGGGGTGATGTAGACCGAACGAAATGAAACCCCACGCCGTACCATAGCCGGTTGTGTGACAGCAACGAGCGCTCTACCACCGGGGGCCCATTGCCTTTGGGGCGGAACAAAGTTCGCCGGGCCTGCTAGTTCTAATATATAGGGAACTCCTGAAAAATGGAGCTTGCCGTGAAGTGATGTGCATTTAGCACGAATCAGGAATCAACCTTCAAACTTACCTTCAAATTATCAAAACGGCTCTTCTTACGTTGAGGGGAGTCTGGCGCTTCTGGTTCTACAACTGACGCTTCTCTGAGCGCTTGGCGTTTGTTTTTATATTTGCGTTCCTTTCTACGTTTCTTTATATACACATTGCCGGATTCCCGCAATTCTTCGACATACTGCTCCAGGCTGCCGTGCTTAGTCGAGTTTGTATTGGTTTTTACTAAACTCATCATTATCGCAGTGCAAACTTTAGGCGTTGTCATTAGGGATTGCGCAATTTCCTCTAATGCCTGAGGGCGTAGTTTTTGTGGCAACAATTCGAGATTTTTTCCACGTAATATTTTCTTTGCTTTGTACGCTTCGTACACAGCCACCTGGCTCACCTCTTCTACGCCTTTCAGCTTAGGTTTCATATTAACGTAACTATTAATTAATAGTTATAGTAACACAGAACAATAACAGAGTAGTCTTCAAAATTCAAGAAAAACACATCAAATACTAAGGTACACTAACGAACAACACCTGGAAAAGAATAGGTACAAAACTTTCTCAAAAATAATGTGGAGAGGCTTTAGCCGTGCCCATTCGGAAATCAACTTCGATGTATCACGAAATCAATTTCTCAATAAACGCAATTTTATTTAAAAAAATAAGAAAAAAAAAACTGCTATGCACCACAAATTCGTATTTTAGTACTGTGTTTAGATCGGCGTGACGAGACCATCCGTTGGTGGACGGTCGGGCGGACGATTGATTCCTCAGCTGACGAAACGAAATATTTATTTTTGATTGACGGTCTTAAAAGGAATACGTCTGACCTGCTGGGAGATTATTGAGAAACTGTTCTTCATCATTTTTAAATACGCGGATAAACTCTACAAATGAGTACTTGATGACGAGGTCGCTACATTATCCCCCTTCTAGCCGATTCGCCAGTCTAAAAAATCTTCGGCGGAAGAAAAATCTGGCGATTCAGGCGATACTTGTTGTTAGACTAGTCTAAGTAGCGTTGTGGAAATCGTACATGTCGACCGGATCTAGTAGACCTCGCCGATACTTCTGGTAGTGTCGAATCCGGTGGCGGTACTGGTTAGTTACTTTTTCTGGTTAGCGAACGTAAAACACGAAAATGCCGAAGCGACCGCGACCAACGTACCATGATGTCCCCGCAACCGACGGAAACGATAGCGACGTAGATCTCTCCTTTGCCGATATGATGGCCATTCCCTCTGTTCGGCTGAGTGAAAACGAGCTAAGCACTAGGCGCAGTTTTTTGCACAGTCTACATCGGATAGTTGGCACAATAACGAATGCACCCGACGGAATCGTGCACCAAATATCGGTTGCTCTAGAGCCGTTAGTTCCCGGGATAGTAATGAACACGCAAAGCGTGTTCCCTGAACAACCGGAGCTAAACTTTGAACCACGCCAAACAGCGAATGGTACTTACTGGCATCGGGGATTAGGTAGGTAGTAACCGATAATTATTGTTATACAAAGCAGAAAAACGTCCACTCTCGGTTGTACATATGCATTTCAGCAAACGGCATCATTGCTAATTATTTGCCAACCAACACCAACGTCATCGAATATGACCTTGGAATCGACGAAGTGCCTCTAAGAGGTTTTGAAACACCCCACGGATGGCCGGAAAAAATTTGGGCCATCATGGCCCGAATTTGTTACCCCGAAGGAGTAATGGGGTGGACATTCGTGGTGGGTACGTTTTTCGGGAACATGCCGACGTGCAGCGAGCTTCTTGAGGAGGTCGCCCAGGAGGCGACGCGTTTACGCCTCCAGCACTTGGAAATACAAGGGACAACGAAAGAAGTGATACCTCGCGCAGTGATCACCGACGCACGTGCGAGGAGCTTTGTGAAAGACACAGTTGAAAGCAACGGATTTTACGGCTGCACGCGGTGTACCGTAAAAGGTCATATAAACTGTTCGAATGCCCGGACGGCCGTTTGTTTTTGCGATTGGCGAGACTGCCCTCCACGAACACGGTCTCTTTTTGTCGCCGAGGAGCCCGGCGAAGAGTACGTCCGAAAAGAGAAACAGCCCACGCCGTTGGCTGATTTTTTAAATGACGTCGTACACGACGTGATAATCGGCAACGATAGAAATTTGTTGCACATCGGAGTTACAAGGTATTTTATTCGGGGGTATATCGATGGAAAAGGAAAAGTGGATGCCATCGAAGTCAACAAAGTTTGCAAATTTGTTGACGCACTTAGCATTGTCCGGTTGCCCGAGGAACGAAAACAATTTGGGACTAAGATGAATTGTTGGGACCATGCCAGTTGGGGCTCATTCTTAGACTTGATAGGCATCATAGTTTTAGGCGGAGTTATACCGCCGGAAGCATTCAAAAACTACTGTCGGCTTCATTTTGCAGTAGCCATCTGCAACAACCGACGTTTTTTCGGTTGCTTGCATTACGCGCAACAACTATTTGAAGAGTTCGAAGCCAACCATCATACGCTCTTCGGGCATGTAACGGGAAACGTCCATGCGTTAGTACACCTGGTGCCGGAAGTAAGATATTTCGGACCTCTTCCGTTGCAATCCGCTTACCCTTTTGAAAATTTTCTCAAAAATCTGGTGCCCACACTTGACCAAACCAGAGCCACGACGCCTCACAAACAAATATCGTATACGCTGTGGCGTCGGGAGGTGCAGTCAAGGGTTCCAACTCCGGTTCCTCCGCCAACTTTACAGAATGTCGAAGCCCGTCGCATAAATATAAGGGAAAATTTCGCTTTGGTTTGCCACCACGGTTCCCACGAAGCGGACTGCTGGTTTCTGGCAAAGCGTTCTGGCGAGGAGAACGTCCAGGTCGTCAAATTTGTAACAGGCAACCAACATCGGGGGCAAGTGCGGGGGCAACGTCCCAACGATCAAAGCCGCAAATACAAACACCCGGGCCGGCGTGTTCCGCAGGAGTTGAACGTATTTCAAACCAAAGACAAACACAGCCTCGGAGAAATTGAACTGTTTACATTTGACGAAATAATTTGTAAACTGTTTGCTTTTTCGGTAAAAACAGCAGCAATTTTTGTACCCTTGCCGGAGTCGTTTGCAAGGCGTTTTGATGGCAGGGTCAAGTCCGGAAAGTGTTGACTATGGCCCTACGAGGACGGAAGTGATATCACACGAGAATTCCCTACATCCTGATTGTTTTGGCTGATGCGTTGGACGACAGCAGCTGAGAAAGTAATGACGACGTCGAACCGCAAAGCGCTCTTGACTCCAGCACTTCCAACCTTACTGTAAATCGTATCGAAATTTTACAAGCTAAACTCAAACAATGTTTCCACACCGACAACCCTAAACATGCGTTTCTTTTGGAGAGGCGCTCTTCGTGCGATATTCCGTTTCTATCGATTCCTTTTTTATTTAGCGCCACATTTCCTTTTTGCAACGCGCCGCATTGAACAGCAGTGAGTACCATGAACCTGCAATAGTAATTCCTTCCTCCGTTGATGTCCTCCTTGTCTCATGTTGCTTCTTTGTCTTTGCCAGGTTGCGTGGAATGAAAAATATCTACATCTTCGGAACACCGGCCACTAGTGTGATTGCAATTGGTTCGAAAGACTTCGACATCTACTTGCTGGCTAGCGAGCTGAATAGTTTGGGGTGGAATTTGAATTCCCTCCAGTTTCCCCCTGGGTAAGGTGTCTTGATGTGTAGCTTGCAACGTAGTGCTTGTGCTACTTGTGCTTTATTTCGGATTCTGTGACTCAAATCTGTCTTCTTTTTAGAATACATATCTGTGTGACGTACATGCACACGCAGTCCGGTGTGGCGGACAAATTTGTCGAAGACGTACGCTCGAAGCTAGCCGACATCATGCGTAACCCTTCCAAGCCCGTCGAAGGCAAGATGGCCATATACGGTGTGGCACAGTCTGTGCCGGATCGTGAGCTGATTGGTGAATTTACCCGATGTTTCATCGATTCTTTGTTTTATACGCCGGTGGACAAGCTGGCCAAGTAGAGGATAGCTACCAAGGAGGACGTACAACCAACATTACCAATCATGAAACATCACAAATGCACGAACAGCAATTACAGTTGATAAGATTAATGTTGTACCAACACAAACCAAAAGATTTCGAAAAATAGATGTGGCCTTATTTCATCTTAATGTGGTATTGGTAATGAGATAGTAGATTTTCAATCACCATGAGAATGAAATCATCTTGCCCAGGTATTTTGGCTAACTCACCGACCATTGCTGGCCTTTTTTATTTCGCTACAATCTGGTTTTTCCTCAATAAGCTCCAAGAGCTCCATTTTTCACATCGCCGAAGCTGTCCGTTGTCGAATGAAAACAGGGTTTACGCTTAAAAACGATGAGCAAAAAAGTGGAGTAAAATGAAGGATGGTGTTTCCAGCACGCCCACCACCGATGACCGCATAACGTTTTCACTATTATGCCATTAGGCTTAGCGGACTTGCGTAAGCCATGGGCCGCACGGAGGGATGTGGCTGAAACGTGAGATACGAAAAAAAACGGAAAGATACGGCGAAATACGCTTCTAATGACCGTGCACACTTACCACCATAGGCATAGTTCTTGTGCAATTTGTTCTGATTTTTGTACCAATCTAGTAGACTCTTCATAAACTCCAATGTGACTTTTCCGTCCTCCAGTTTAGGTCCATTGTAGTCGTCTATGGCTGTGCAGTGAAGAAAAATAAAAAAAGGGGGTTACATCGAGTCGATAGCAATATCGGTCCAACGCTTACAAGCAAACTCTAGATCTCGGCACATTTTCGCAACCGTCTTTTCCTGTTGCTCCACGGAGATGGCCTTCTCGAAGGCAATCTTGTTCACCATCTTCTTACACTCCGTGTACTTGTCCTGTGCGTCTTTCGAGCCCGGACACCGCTTGGCCACGAACTCGAAATCTGCAAGTCCGCCACCATTACCTTCTTCACGAGGATACCATCTTTTGGGGTCTGTTTCGTAATTAGTCTATGGCCAACCATTTTCTCCACGAGTGGCAAAACTTCCGACCGACTGGAAGAGTGTATGAAATAATAATAGTGGCATAAGCAAAACTAGCTGCCATAGATATTTTGAGAAGTTACCTACTTTTTCGTTATGTGTACTCCCCCCTTGAATCCATTATCAAAATAACCTTTGCCGCGGCCGCCGGCTAGAATTTGCGCTTTTACAACGTACTCTTTTACATCTGGAAAGGTGAAGATATTTGCGCTTATAAAATATTCAGAAATACAACAAAATATAAAAGAACTATGAACTTACTAAAGCCGCTCAACAGATCCGCATCCTGCTTGCCTTCAAGAATGCGGAAGTTTTGTATAGCAACGCCACTCTCTTCCAGGAGCTTCTTGCTCTGATATTCCAACAAATTCAAATATCGTTTGGGATTCTTGTAGACCTTTGGGTGAAAAATAAGCGTTCCGAAGAATAGAGCTAAATTATGAATGTACTTGATACTTACTGTATGCAGATTTGGCCTGATCAAATGGGGATACACTTTGAGCAAAAAAGTTAGTGAAGCCATTCCGTGGCGTGCACTGCGAGTGATTTCTTATCTCGTGTCCGCAGAGAGACTTCGTAGTTGTGCTTGCTCGTCCTCTCCGTGTTACACTGGAATGATCTTCGCACCTTATGCACTAGCCTGGGCCGAAAGCAGAAAGATTACAGAATGTTAGATTAGATTGCGGCCGTGTTTAGGGCAATAGGAGCAACATCATTTCTATGCATAAGCATAAACATTTGGGTACTTTTGTTTCATGTTGACTAATACGGCATGGTTTGCAAACGATGTCAATAGACAATGGGTAATGTTTTTCTAGGAAACGCGTTACCTGTTTTCTATTCTAGACAACTCGTCTTTTACAGTTGCAGTGTTTTGAATGCAATCGAAAATTGGAGGCAATCGAAGATTGGAAAATAATATTGCCTTGTGTTGTTTTGAAAATATCTTGGTAAAATGTTGGCAGAAAGAACCGGCAATAAAGATTTCCGTATTTCGAACTGTCAGCTGCAAGATCTCCTACAACATCGAAAAAGTTTGGACGTTTCGTTGGCATTCAAACACGCCGTTGGCACCCAACGAGAGAAATGAAAATCGAATTATGAATTGAATCAATGCGATGAAGCTATTTTCGAATAACGTAAAAGAAAGAAAATTGTTGATTTGCTCTCTTCGGTTATGCTTTTGCGAATTTAAAAACGTCACTGCCATCGTCCGAAAAATTCGTTTACAAAGCATAGTTGTGAACAAATATGCACTGCTTTCTTATATTTCTTGAACACAACGCCGCAATGAAGTTTCAATGTAGGGCCTTAGACAAATGAGCTGAAAGGACGAATCTGTCCTTTATCAAATTTTGTAAATACTGCATAATTTTTAATCATGATTAGAAAAGTATTTGATTATTTGAGTATTTGTGTGTGAGATTCATTTTCAACAGACTTTGGTTCAATTAACGATGTTGTTACAAATTTCGTTACACTAGGGGGCTACACGAAGCGTGAAAACTAGCGTAAAACTAATTTGTAATGTCAAAACGTTTACGCTTCGTGTGGCAGCAAAAATATAAAAACGAAATGCGAAACGTGTTTACGTTCGTGTTTTTGGTCCAAGAAAATAGAAATCGAAGAGATATTAATTGATTTCTGAATTTTTTTATCTGTTTTTTCCGATATTGTTGCTATACCAGCAAATAAGAACATAAATTATCCTCTGTTTGTAAGCAAAGCGTATAAAAAAATAATTACGCTCGGGTTTACGCCTCGCGCGAGCCGTAAACGTTTTGACAACGCCGCAGCAGTTTGGCATTAATCGTTAATGTCAAAATCATTACGTTACGCTTGATGTAGCCCCACAGACAGACACACATTAGGTTTTTTCCTACCGTTTTCATTTGGGATTGTGTAGGAAAATAATTTGAACAATGTATATAAGTTATGTTATAGATGTTATAGAACAATGTTATATAAAAGAAAGTCGCAGAGTGTTGGTTGGAATGCTTATAACTCAAGAACGGCTAAACCGATTTGGCTGAAAATTGGTAGGGAGGTAGCTTAGAACCCAGGGCTACACATAGGATACTTTTACTCCGGCCGAGTCACAATAATCTAACAAAACCCATTGTTTTTCTTCATAGTGAGACGGTATATTTCACGCTCTCTGCTCGACTAAAGCTAAACAGAGCACGCAACAGCAAACAACTGTTGGCTTCTCTTTCTCGCTAATGCAGCGTCTCCTCCTCCCAAGTAAAAATAGCCCCCCACACGCTTTCACACGGTCGCGTGAAAGGGGTTGGGGGGCTTTTTCCCTTCTCGAGAAAGGCCAGACAGAGAGCGTCACTACAAGCAAAGGTTGAGCGAGTTTTCAGCGAGTCTCTCTCTCTCTCATTCTCGCGAAACTTTTGATTGTTACTTAGCTGTCATTGTTATAACTGTCAAAATCTATTCAAACAATCCGCGAACACAGCGTAGTGTCGTAATACTGGACAGTGAATAAAAAAACATCTTACTCTCCCTTAAGACGGTCTTAAGGCGACCAAGACGGTCGAGTCTTTCCCGACAAAGCCGTAATGCAAAAAGGATGCGAAACATCGCGAATACAATGACTGAAGAAGAACATACAATTGCCCGTGAAACGGCTCGGTTGGCAGCGCGAAATCGTCGAGCAAAAAATAGAAATCAACAAGTAGATAATTTTCGACGAGATGCTGATGCTGTCCGCTCAGTGGTTGTTCTCATTCCGAAGATCCCGATGAGTTTAAAAAACTTCAATTTCCGATTTGTCTTGCATTCACTATGGCCATTAACAAACCACAAGGCCAATCATTGAAAGTTTGTGTATGAATTGGGAAAACCAATGTTTTTCCCATGGTCAATTACATGTGGGATGTTCACGGGTCGGAAGAAAATCTGCGTTGTTTGTTCTTGCGCCTGATAATAAAAAATGTAGTGTATCACAAGGTGCTTAACTGAAGAAAAAAGAAAGCCTAGAAAAGCATGTTAATGTTAATCAATGTTAATCTTTGATGCTCTCTGTAACAGTTTGTTTTACGGACGGGGTTGTTGGTGCCGCGCCAACCCCCGGTCACGCCGGTATCGGGAATCGAAACCATAGCGGGTTGTGTGGCAACCGGTCCCGGAATTCGAACTAAGGGCGGCTGCGTGAGAGCGACGAGCGTTACCGACTGTTCTATCAGCGGGGGCCATTGCCTTTGGGGCGGAACAAAGTTCGCCGGGTGTGCCATTAATTTAAATCACAAATGAGATGAAAAGAAGGTAAAACTATTCAAATTTGAGTTTTTTTTTCTTTCAATCTGGTTCATTTTTCTTGTTCATGAAATATGGCTCGATAGGCAAGTGCAAGAAGAACAGATCAATGTGCCTGTTTTAGTCGGATGAAAGCTTTGTGTACAATTTCCTTTTATTTCCACTATATTCTTGTGTTTTCCAAGTTCAACTCTCAAATACGCTCGTCAGTTGTAAGGTTTACAGCAATTGCAATGAAATAGTATTCAAATGAATTGAAAATAATGTTAACATTCGGTACATATTATCATTAATAATAATCGGTGCCCTTGTGGGTTATATTTAACTTAGCAAATAAGACTAGCATTTGTTTTTCTGTGTTGTTGGAACTTTGAAGACTATTAACGTCAATCAAATATAACACAATCAAACCCAGGTTTGTGTGGGGTACGTTTTTGATATCGTCGTCATTGTCGTTTTTTTAAACGAATGTGCTACTGTTTCTTTTTTAGTTTTGTGACATCGGAATAGTTGGTCCTATTGATTTTGATTCTGAACAACATATGATTCAGTTTTCGTTACAAGTATATGGATGTTTGATTGAAGGTTGCTCGGCTTAAATATATTCATCGTGCTCGTGTTGATACAAACCCTGTACATCAACCGTAAGGTACGCTTTTATATTACATATCTTTGCTATGCTACTGTTTCCATTTTATTTATACTTTACTGCTAGACTGTATCATCTATCTATTGTCGATTGTTCTCTATTAATTTATGGTTCATGTAGTGCATTCAGATATCAATACATCGCGCGTTGCCGGAAGGGACGAGGAACTGAGAGACTGATATAAATATTTTGTTCAATTTGGAAACTAAATTGCTGACCAGGATTGTGGAGCGGTTATGGCTTCATTGATTGTAAATTAAATGCATCTGACACGGGTGAGTTGCTCTCTTATTTTACAAAAGAGTGAAGTTTAGAGTGTATAACCTTTATTGTTTTCAAATTTATGCAAAACTGCCAAGAATCTGTCAACTACTGCCTATAAGAATAAGTCTCTGTTACTAAATTTAGTTTTTCCTCATACCTAATTCTGTATCAGCTAACCACGGGTCGAATATTTTTTGTAACTCCAACGTGTGAGTGTTTTTCCATTACAATTGCACAACTAGTTCATTTACGATGGCGCACGTTGTTCGATATGAGTTTTACTGGCATTACTTTTAAGCCGCATTAGTTCTCCCTTTTGTTAGTCAGGCAAGATATAATCAATTCATGTATGAAGTTACCAAATCGATACAACGAACACATACCAGGAAATCACGAAACAAGATATAGTCTACATCAAACACAATATTTGGCTAGAAAACTATAAAATTAGGTAGCCTTAACTTAGGTATCTGAAACTGTTAAAATGTACGGAGGGTGTAGATTGTGAGTCATCACAAAGTGTAGAATTATTTACATTTAAAAAAACGTTATAGTGGTAAGCTGTTGATGGTGTCTACAGCTTACTTTTACGGAAGATGAACAACGGAACGACCGTTGTCGGTTGAAAGCAGAGTTTGCGATTGTGCTTCGTACATGGAACAATTTTATCACACGGATTTCTAAGCATATGCACGCAACCTTAACTACCATCTATTTTTCTTTTGTATCCGGTTCACATACTATACTGTCTGCAAACAGTGGTTCATTTTGGTCATCTTTGTCCGTAAGAGCAGCATCGAAAATATTTGATAACTCACGAATCCTTCCGAATCAACTCTTTCATGCGTATTTACGCAACAGAAGTACGCAACGTTTAGTTTAATTAGGATCTCTTCCGCTAGCTTATCATTAACTCACTTATACGAGTGACTGTAGGACCTCGATGAACTCATTTCCGCTAGGCATTGGCTCGCCGCTAGAAACGGAGTCAAGATGCATTGGTGCTGCGCTCGTGCATACAGCATGCAGCAATGTTGGAAGGTCTGGCACTGCCGAAGGTAGAGTTCCTAACACCCGTATGGCTACTGCTACTGCAGATGGGTTGCATTGGCGTAATACCAAGCGTTGGTGATGGAGTCGAGGAAGAGGAGGACACACGGGACGAGACAGTCGAAGAGGAGGAAGATAGTGACGATGGCGACGACAACGAGGGCGAAGGTGGTGATGAAGTTGGTGAGGTCGGCAGTTTCAGTGTTAGTCGTGGCGGGAACCGAATTCCGTTGAAACCGTTGCGAAAACCGCATGGTAATCTGGCCCTACTGCCACTGCTGCTGCAGCTACTACTGCTGGTGCCAGAGCTGGTTGAACTGTTGCTGGCAACACTGCAGCCGCTGTCTCGGTTGTTGTTTTTACAGTCCTCGTTATCGCCTCCATTGTTCCCGTGAGTAGACAGTTCATCGTTTCCATTGGGCTGGCGGCGTGTTGTCACCTCACTTAAGGAGTTGTACTTGCTACAGTTGTCGATCAAGAAGAATGGTGGCTGGCTGGGCGATATGATCGGTGATGGTGGCGGTGGTTCTAGCTTCCCGTCCGCTATTAGGTTTTGCTCCAGTTCCAGCAGCTGCCCCATAAAGTTAAGGTTGGGAGAAATAATCGGGCGAGCCCGCTTAACCAGCTGATAAGCTTCTAGCAGTGATAGTTCCTTGTAGCGCATTACATACGCAATCGCAATGGTGGCACTGCGACTAATACCCGCTTGACAATGTAGTAGTACGGTGGATTCCTTTTTCCGCGCCTCCTCTGGTAAAAATAGAAATAGAAACAAAAGCAAATTTATGTTAGATTGCCAGTCATATTCGAACACTAGGCACTGTTCAACTTCGAAAAAGGTGTGTTGCCAGTTACAACTCGATACTTGATACTTCATACTTTTGTAATTTTTTCGACTCATGTATTTTGCTACAAAAGTGCAGTTGGTAGTTATTTGTGTGT
Source organism: Anopheles bellator (assembly GCF_943735745.2). NCBI lineage: Eukaryota > Metazoa > Arthropoda > Insecta > Diptera > Culicidae > Anopheles > Anopheles bellator. The sequence continues at coordinate 47,767,337 of NC_071286.1, forward strand.
CAAATTGAAGTGAATGATAACGAAATTTACTGCAAAAAATTACTTAAACGGGAGGATGACTTGCCCCGTGTAGCACTCTCACCAGTGTAACTGAGAAGATCTTATTTTCCATCTATCAAGGAACTATAACGATCGTCATCGACCTGAAGCGAGTGTAGGCTATCGTAAGCTTTAAAGGGATGTCGCATCTCACAACTGAGTGCAAATCACAATACAATATTTATTTTAAAAACGACATGATTTGCGGTCTTCTTTGTGTTAGAGTTTTACTGTGCTTTAAGTTTTCGCCATTATGAGTAACTTAAGATGCCTTAACCGTGTTTTTTTCTGGAATCAACGGAATGAGAGTGACTCACCATGGCTATCTCATAGAGTATTGTTTCTTTCTGAACAGGATACAGAATGGTGAGTGAGAGAATCACTCGAGATGCCTCATACTATTAAGTGACTGAATGTTCGCTGCATTTGATCGCATGCCGTCCGCGCTGAATATTGCACTGATCACGCGCATATCAGGCAGTGAGGAAAAGATAGTCAAATGAAGGTACTTAAAAGCAATTCATCGTGATACTCTTCATTTAGTAATCGGACGCAAGTCGCTTGAAACCATCTTTAAAATGTGAGATCTTGTTTTGGATTTTTTTAAATCAAATTGAGAAAAAACAAAACTGCGCAAATGTTAAATCAATACTCGTGATTCTTGTCTCCTATTAAAACCATTCTATGCTAAAAAAAATTAATCATAAAACAAGAGCGTTCCGGGCAATAAACGTTTCCTTCAATTCGTGCAACATTTATTGAGGAACACATCACGTCACCATCGTCAACATTTTTGGGGCAAACGGTTTCGAAATTCAAATGACCTTGTAGTATGTCGGATTGGCACTACAGCGTAGACAAAACGTTTTATTGTTTGTCCAACGATTGGTGTAGCGCGCGTGACTCATTTCAGACAACTACTCGGTTAGTCGTCAGTGGAATCATCGTACATCGTATACTACTTTGAAAAATACGAGCAAACACACCTTTCAAAGCGTGATCACAAACAGTCGACCGAGGCATAGTAGATGATTGTACTATTTGCTACTTTTCTTCGTTTGTCAAATGCATTTTTGTTTTATTAGTTGTACGTCATAATGCGGGATTTTGCATATGCAATTGCTTCTTCATAAATATTCTGCTACTTCTTTTACAAAAAATACCTGGTACACATAAAATCTATTTGTTATATCAAATATAACGGTTCCATTCCATACCAGTTTTTCGGAGGTAAAAATATACCATCTGAACCATCAGATTTGAAATCATTGAAGCTTTCAGCACCGTTTATGTTGCGTGTAACGACCACGTTAAGCAGCAACACCGATTGAAAAGTTATTAAGAAGTTGTAATTCTGATTGTTGATGTTGATTGAAAATGAATTCTGAGTCATACATCGTTTTGTTGTTTCCAACTGCTAGGGATCGATCGCGATAATTACAACGATTGCTCACTATTTGCTATATATCCCTTGAATTCTTCTATAATCGGTGTACATGAATGTGTATTTCTACTGATCTCTACAGTTCATTAATTGATGGTTCTGCAACTAGACCAAACGCAAACTTGTAAAAGACGTACTCAGCTAGGAGACATTTGTCTTTTGTCAAGTAGCTTATTTTTTAATTGATATCATCTCTCTTCTAATTGGATCAAATTGGAAAAAGTTACGCGAAAGATAGACGATGATTCTCGCACCTTACCGTTACACTGCATTTGATAGTTAAATTGAAATAGATTTTATCGCAGAAGCGGGCATTTCGTACGTACAAATAAACAAGAAGAACACACAAACGAGAACACACAAACGAGAAGAAAATGACACGCATAAGTTGCTAATGAACAACGTTCTTGAGAAAGAGCCGGGAATATTTCGTAACGGTTACAGGTACACAAATTAGTATAGTTTCAGATATTTTTCCAGAGCAACAGATGAGAAAATATTAGCGTACTAATTGGAACAATCTGGATTATCAGACTTTTTTGCTTCCTTGATTTGATAGGGTGAAGAATTTTACAAACCGCAAGCGTTGAAAAATTTTATTATCACGCTAATTTGTTTCACTGTAGGCAAACACGGAAGCCATTCAGAAAGGATAGTCCTCAACAAAATGAGCTAAAACGAAATATGCTCATCCAATAACCCCAGCGAAATTGATCAACAACTGATTAGCCGCAAGACTTTCCAATGACATTGGTAGCTCCAGTAAAATGTAAGTTAGTCGATCCTGATGTGTCGTTTTGCCATATACAGTATGCTTGGGGCTTCTATCAATACCAAGGGACTTTCGATGCTATAGAACTCTATAGTCACAGTCATCGACTATCGACCATTGTACACAACCTTTGTCGGGAGATGGTGTAAGATTGTGGTCGTTATTGCTGAGTGGAAACCATAGCTTGAAGCAAGTTGACTAACCAAGCTGATGAGTCACGTAGGCCTCACAATGCTTTGATTCACACTTGAGTCAATAATCCTTATCTCAAAGATCGACAATGTCAAACGGAATGTGTTGTAGTTTAACTTATGATGTGCAAAGCTTATGCCCTGACTCATCCCGTTCGTGCTCTGTGTCGTGCTCAGTATCATGTTATGCTATTGTAAAGACCCGAAAAATATATCGAAATTTAAGGGATAGCTTTTTATCTTGGTTTTGAGCAGAATTCAGCATGATTTAAATTCAACAGATGGCGCGCCTAGTGCGTTAGAGTACGTCTCGACCGCTTGAATTTCTCGTTGTAATGAAATATGTTGTAAATGGTCGAAACTTGGTGATGCTAGAGCGAGTGATGACTGTAAACAAATAGTGATGCCCCAAGCTCGAATTCACATGAATCCAATAACCTACCCTAGAGAACATGCTATTGAAAAAAAAATGATTCAACCACGTTCGAAAAAAGGATAACTGTTACACCAGCCAACGGTTGCCGTATCTTCCAAAATTACGAAAAAAATGAGTCTGTTACGGGGATAGTAGCATAGAACGTTTCGCCTAGTTTGCTACGCGACATGTGTAAAGTCTGCAAGTAACTGAAAAACTGAAAACTGAATTGCTTCCATGACCACCTGAGCAATAGATAGCAACACGCGTTACCAGTAAGAGGTTAGGACCCGCTCTCATATCAAGGGTGCAGTTGATCAAGTACAGTGACAAATACTTTTCACTTTGACGGAAACATACCGGACGAGGGTGACCTGTTAGGCGCACGCTTTCGAACAGACTTCATACATCGGTTATAGGGTGACTCTGCCCACTCGTATAACAAACACTTCCCTATCGGTCGCCTCCTGTTATCGTTTGTGTGAACAAAAAACAAAACGTAGATAAAGTACTCATTGTTAGACAAAATGCTTAACCTGTCAAAGGGGCAGTATTGATCTTTCTACTTCGTACAGTTTCTTATGTTCAAAGTGCGTCAGGTTCACAATTTGTTTCATTTGCGATTCGGAGTTGACAGAAATCTGCGGACATTATATTATGGCCTCCTTTAATGAAGCATTTAATTCACTTTTTTAAACAAGCCTGACAAGACAACATAAAAGACTAGAGAAATGTTATGCTATTTAAGGATTCATGCGTTGTTTATAAAATGGTTGTAAATATACAATACAATCCTGACGAGTCCAATTGGCTGTTGTTAGGTGTTCAATGGTTTGATATTTGTTATCATCATCTTCAGCAAATCTACCGTAACCTCATCGTCGTCCTACATCTCCAGCGGACTTCATCGGGAAGAAATGCGCCTATTTACTGTCCAACTATTACCCATGCGGTACTCACCTCTATCCCGAGCCCACCCATGATGCTAAAATGTGTACACACGAGCTTACGAGCCGGCAAACTCGTAGTTCGTGCTTTTGGTGAAGCCGTTTATCGCCGTTCATGTAAATTGTGCAAAAAAACAACAAGCATCAGCGTCAGGCAACGGACAGGACAGAGTAAAAAAAGTAGAAAACAAAGCGTCTATCCCGTCGACATAGAAGCAGGATGGCTAATTCACAAGCTGGGACAATCGAGAGCCATCTAGAGGTTGCTGTAGATTCCTTTTTTCAGGCGTCGTTCGCATCTTATCGGCTGCCTGTTATTGAGTAACTGGACAAACACCGCCAATTGTGAGTTACACGGCGTGAAACTGCTATCAAGTAGAGCATTCAACGCCAAACAACGTAAAATAATTTGCTGCTGGGGATGTGATAAGGTTTCACAGCGCAGCCAAAAAAATCCTTCATAACATTTCACCCTATAGGAAACAAGCACACTGTTAACAGATGCGTAAACACACTCGCCCCCCGGTGCCGTATTCCCTATGGCGGAAGGATTTTTTTGCCGCAGGTTAATACTGCACATATCATCCTTCGCATCCGGTGCAGAAAAACTTGCGCCGTGCACCGGGTAGGTTTGATCGCAAGCGTGGAGGATGCGCAATTCAAATGGTAAACTTTGGATAAATTGAGAATAAATATTTAGATAGTGGATAGTGTGGATAGTGCTAAATCTTATTGCTTTGCGGTACACACAGATTTACTGCAGAACATTTTCCTGCAGTTCAAGCCCCGCGCCTAAAATCATTAATGCAGATAAGAAGGTATTTTTGAAGAAATTCATTATGTAGGGGCGTTTGTCTAATATTAGCTAAGTGGTTTGAAGATATACTAGGAAGAAACAGTAACACAAGTTTATAAGAATATAATATAGATGAATAAGAATTGTGTAAAACTTGGGAGCCGTATGAATTCCTTTTAATTCATGCTCATACAATAATGTAAAGATTGCTTTGATGTTCACAATCGAAAAATTAGAAATAAGACTGAGCTGATATGAGCATGAATGCCTTTTTATCTCCTTAATACTCTGCGTTGTTCACTTTTCAGCCATCTGTTCTTGGCGCTAAAAAATGCGATAGATCAAAACGCGACGGTTATTCGGCTACCGTTAACTACGACTGGTCGGATATCGTGGTGTGATCAGTTGCACCTAACGAACAGGAAATATCTTCCCGAACCACGTGAACGGAAAGAAACAGACATTCACCGACGGCGTCGCCATCTATTATTATTGTTAGCGCTCAATTATAACCCTATACATATCACACGCATCACCACTACCAGCGATGGTGTTGGATCTTGCAATGCAACCACGCCAGACACAAAACCTCGTCGCGGCCGTTGAAACCCTCGCGGCGCAAGCATATTGCTCGAAATAGTTCATAATTGATCTGCGATGATTCATCGCGTATATTGCGCACTTGCAATGCGTTGATGCAGGATAGTAAGAGAGCGCAACAGGAGAGAGAGAGAGAGAGAGAGAGAGAGCGAAAGAAGGAGAGATGCGAGAAGAAAAGGGAAGCACCATTGAGAGCATGAGCAAGACTGTTAAAGAGAGAAAGGAAAAGCATGCTGAGTGTTGTAAACACCGTCATGTGGAGGACTGTGTGGCGCACAGTGGGACCCATTCGACCAACTGTCGTTGATTTTTAATTGGAATTGGCCGACACTTCCTTGTGCCACTGAAACTAGCAACGTACCTGTTATTTTTCGATTTATAGCAC